>NW_027196237.1:0-101139 GCF_038502225.1 Cherax quadricarinatus
TTTTATTGTTTTATTGAAATTGCTGTTAACGGTTTCCAGGGGAATTTTCCTAAGTTTAGAATGGGTTTCAGTATCATCTTAGAGATAATTCATTTTTTCTTGGTAATCATTTTCTTTCATAATTACTATTGCATTTATTTTGTCTGCTTTAGTAAGGCGCAAATTTTTATTGTTATTAAGAGTATCATAAGACTTAAAGAATCTTTGAGGGCAATTGGGAATGTTTTAACAAACCAGGGAATCCAGTCAGACCAATTGGGCCGGCGCGCGTCAGGTGTTTAACCGTTGTGGGATCTGATAGTGAGGTGTTGGCCAGACCCCTTATATACCTTCCTTGGATGCTTTACTTTCATAGTTCCTTGATAATGTGAGTAGTCACGAAAGCGCTTGGAATTTCTCTATTCCTTCAGAGTGGTTGTTTTGCATATTCTGAAATCACCTGTTTACTGTGATCTTATTGCATATATATATATATATATATATATATATATATATATATATATATATATATATATATATATATATATATATATATATATATATATATATATATATATATATATATATATATATATATATATATATATATATATATATATATATATATGCAAGGAATTCGCAAGAGCAGGCGAAATATATACAAACACTGATCTCTGGCTGAAGGAGACTCGAACCTACGAACCTTAGAACAAGGTATGCAGTGCTATACCAATCTACCCACACTGGACAATACCTTGGCGTGTAGCACTAGCTACAGACCAAGGTATTGAGACAAGTGTGGATAGATTGTTAAATTTGTTAAATTTGATAAAATTCTCTAGTAAGGCTGATGCATGCAGGGGATGAGATGAAAAGCTGTAAGCCTTCTCCCTGAAAGCTGGCTGCCTTGGATCAACGTGTAGCGCTAGCTACACGCCAAGGTATTGTCCAGTGTGGGTAGATTGGTATAGCACTGCGTACCTTGTTCTAAGGTTTGTAGGTTCGAGTCTCCTTCAGCCAGAGATCAGTGTTTATATATATATATATATATATATATATATATATATATATATATATATATATATATATATATATATATATATATATATATATATATATATATATATATATATATATATATATATATATATATATATATACATATATATATATATATACCTGGAGAGAGTTTCGGGGGTCAACGCCCCCGCGGCCCGGTCTGTGACCAGGCCTCCTGGTGGATCAGCCCCTGATCAACCAGGCTGTTGCTGCTGGCTGCACGCAAACCAACGTACGAGCCACAGCCCGGCTGATCAGGAACTGACTTTAGGTGCTTGTCCAGTGCCAGCTTGAAGACTGCCAGGGGTCTGTTGGTAATCCCCCTTATGTGTGCTGGGAGGCAGTTGAACAGTCTCGGGCCCCTGACACTTATTGTATGGTCTCTTAACGTGCTAGTGACACCCCTGCTTTTCATTGGGGGGATGGTGCATCGTCTGCCAAGTCTTTTGCTTTCGTAGTGAGTGATTTTCGTGTGCAAGTTCGGTACTAGTCCCTCTAGGATTTTCCAGGTGTATATAATCATGTATCTCTCCCTCCTGCGTTCCAGGGAATACAGGTTTAGAAACCTCAAGCGCTCCCAGTAATTGAGGTGTTTTATCTCCGTTATGCGCGCCGTGAAAGTTCTCTGTACATTTTCTAGGTCGGCAATTTCACCTGCCTTGAAAGGTGCTGTTAGAGTGCAGCAATATTCCAGCCTAGATAGAACAAGTGACCTGAAGAGTGTCATCATGGGCTTGGCCTCCCTAGTTTTGAAGGTTCTCATTATCCATCCTGTCATTTTTCTAGCAGATGCGATTGATACAATGTTATGGTCCTTGAAGGTGAGATCCTCCGACATAATCACTCCCAGGTCTTTGACGTTGGTGTTTCGCTCTATTTTGTGGCCAGAATTTGTTTTGTACTCTGATGAAGATTTAATTTCCTCATGTTTACCATATCTGAGTAATTGAAATTTCTCATCGTTGAACTTCATATTGTTTTCCGCAGCCCACTGAAAGATTTGGTTGATGTCCGCCTGGAGCCTTGCAGTGTCTGCAATGGAAGACACTGTCATGCAGATTCGGGTGTCATCTGCAAAGGAAGACACGGTGCTGTGGCTGACATCCTTGTCTATGTCGGATATGAGGATGAGGAACAAGATGGGAGCTAGTACTGTGCCTTGTGGAACAGAGCTTTTCACCGTAGCTGCCTCGGACTTTACTCTGTTGACGACTACTCTCTGTGTTCTGTTAGTGAGGAAATTATAGATCCATCGACCGACTTTTCCTGTTATTCCTTTAGCACGCATTTTGTGCGCTATTACGCCATGGTCACACTTGTCGAAGGCTTTTGCAAAGTCTGTATATATTACATCTGCATTCTTTTTGTCTTCTAGTGCATTTAGGACCTTGTCGTAGTGATCCAATAGTTGAGACAGACAGGAGCGACCTGTTCTAAACCCATGTTGCCCTGGGTTGTGTAACTGATGGGTTTCTAGATGGGTGGTGATCTTGCTTCTTAGGACCCTTTCAAAGATTTTTATGATATGGGATGTTAGTGCTATTGGTCTGTAGTTCTTTGCTGTTGCTTTACTGCCCCCTTTGTGGAGTGGGGCTATGTCTGTTGTTTTTAGTAACTGAGGGACGACCCCTGTGTCCATGCTCCCTCTCCATAGGATGGAAAAGGCTCGTGATAGGGGCTTCTTGCAGTTCTTGATGAACACAGAGTTCCATGAGTCTGGCCCTGGGGCAGAGTGCATGGGCATGTCATTTATCGCCTGTTCGAAGTCATTTGGCGTCAGGATAACATCGGATAGGCTTGTGTTAATCAAATTTTGTGGCTCTCTCATAAAAAAATTCATTTTGATCTTCGACTCTCAGTCTGGTTAGCGGCTTGCTAAAAACTGAGTCATATTGGGACTTGAGTAGCTCACTCATTTCCTTGCTGTCATCTGTGTAGGACCCATCTTGTTTAAGTAGGGGCCCAATACTGGACGTTGTTCTCGATTTTGATTTGGCATAGGAGAAGAAATACTTTGGGTTTCTTTCGATTTCATTTATGGCTTTTAGTTCTTCCCGCGATTCCTGACTCCTAAAGGATTCTTTTAGCTTAAGTTCGATGCTTGCTATTTCTCTGACCAGTGTCTCCCTACGCATTTCAGATATATTGACCTCTTTTAGCCGCTCTGTTATTCTTTTCCGTCGCCTGTAAAGGGAGCGCCTGTCTCTTTCTATTTTACATCTACTCCTCCTTTTTCTTAGAGGAATAAGCCTTGTGCATACATCGAGTGCCACCGAGTTAATCTGTTCTAGGCATAAGTTGGGGTCTGTGTTGCTTAGTGTATCTTCCCAGCTTATATCGGTTAGGACTTGGTTTACTTGGTCCCACTTTATGTTTTTGTTATTGAAGTTGAATTTGGTGAATGCTCCCTCGTGACTAGTCTCATTATGTCGGTCTGGGGCTCCACGCATACATGTCTGAACCTCAATTATGTTGTGATCTGAGTATATTGTTTTTGATATGGTGACATTTCTTATCAGATCATCATTGTTAGTGAAGATGAGGTCTAGTGTATTCTCCAGTCTAGTAGGCTCTATTATTTGCTGGTTTAAATTGAATTTTGTGCAGAGATTTAAAAGCTCGTGTGAGTGTGAGTTTTCATCAGAGCTGCCTCCTGGTGTTATTACTGCAACAATATTATTTGCTATATTCCTCCATTTTAGGTGCCTTAAGTTGAAATCCCCCAGGAGCAAGATGTTGGGTGCAGGAGCTGGAAGATTTTCCAGACAGTGGTCAATTTTTAACAGCTGTTCCTGGAATTGCTGGGATGTTGCATCCGGAGGCTTGTAGACTACCACAATGACTAGGTTTTGGTTCTCGACCTTTACTGCTAAAACTTCCACTACATCATTTGAGGCATTAAGCAGTTCTGTGCAAACAAGTGACTCTGCAATGTACAGGCCAACCCCCCCCCCCTTTTGCCTGTTCACTCTGTCACATCTGTATAGGTTGTAACCTGGGATCCATATTTCGTTGTCCAAGTGATCCTTTATGTGGGTCTCAGTGAAAGCCGCGAACATTGCCTTTGCCTCTGCAAGCAGTCCACGGATGAAAGGTATTTTGTTGTTTGTTGCTGGCTTTAGACCCTGTATATTTGCAAAGAAGAATGTTATCGGACTGGTGGTATTGTTGGTACTGGGGGGGATTTTTTTTCCGGCATTAGTATCTGTATCTGTTGGTTTGGAGTGGAGGCCATCGACTGTGGTTCCACTCCAGGAATGACTGGATTTGGTGTACGATTTCTGCCATTTCCTGCCAGTTTTTTTTCCTTCCTGGCACTAAAAAACCTCTCCCTCTTGAGTGGCTGTGGCTACCCAGGTTTTCCCATGGCCTGGATGTTTTGTATCTTTTTGTCCCCTTTAGATGGTATGCCTGGCAATTTAAGTTATAGCACAGTCTTTCCTGTACTGAAGAGGTACACATTTCAGGGTGAAAAAGCTTACAGGAAGGGAGTTTGCATTTTCCTGGTGTCATATGGGCATGGCATTTTCTAGGGTGGTCATAGTTGTAATAAAGTTGGTAGAATTACCGACAATATGTAAAGTAAAAGGACACAAGTGCAACTAATGTGACATTTATTGTGGCAACGTTTCGCTCTCCAGGAGCTTTATCATGGCTTGATAAAGCTCCTGGAGAGCGAAACGTTGCCACAATAAATGTCACATTAGTTGCACTTGTGTCCTTTTACTTTACATGTGGTCATAGTTGCATGTCCCATCTGTTTTTCCAGATTTCCCATGCCAGCAGATACCAAGTGCATAGTATGTGCATAGTATGTCGTGCCGAATAGGCAGAACTTGCGATCTTGGCTTAAATAGCAACGCTCATCTTGCCATATAGGACAAGTGAAAATTTGTGTATGCAATAATTTCCCCAAAATCATTCTGAACCTAACGAAAAAAATATATTTCACTGCGTTTGTGTAGTACTAAATTATTGTAAACAAATCTAAAATATATTTACTTGGGTTAGGCTAAAATAAATTGTTCTTTTTACAATAAGGTTAGGTAAGTTTTCTACGATTCTTTTGGTGCAAAATTATAAATTTTTACATCAACATTAATGAAAAAAATATATCTTTAAACGCATAAGAGAAAATTTCAGAAAGGACTTAATTATAAATGAGTTCTTGCTAATTGACCAGTTTTACATATTCGGCACGATATATATATATATATATATATATATATATATATATATATATATATATATATATATATATATATATATATATATATATATATATATATGTTTATGTCGTGCCGAATAGGCAGAACTTGCGATCTTGGCTTAAATAGCAACGCTCATCTTGCCATATAGGACAAGCGAAAATTTGTGTATGCAATAATTTCGCCAAAATCATTCTTAACCTAACGAAAAAAATATATTTCACTGTGTTTGTTTAGTATTAAATTACTGTAAACAAATCTAAAATATATTTAGTTGGGTTAGGCTAAAATAAATTGTTCTTTTTATAATAAGGTTAGGTAAGTTTTCTAAGATTCTTTTGGTGCAAAATTATAAATTTTTACATCAACATTGCTGAAAAAATATATCTTTAAACGTATAAGAGAATTTCAGAAAGAACTTAATTTTAAATGAGTTCTTGCTAATTGACAAGTTTTACATATTCAGCACGACGGTAATTGTTATTTAATAGTAGCAAGTAATGATACTACTGAATTCAACTGCCTGGACAACTTTATTTGAAGCCTTTATTTAGTCCCTCTGTGTACTAATATCTCCATCTACTACTTTCTCTGTCATTTTTACGCTCTCTACTAGTGTCTTTCTGTACCAGTCTCAATGTCTATTAAATTCTTTATCAGTTTCTCAGTTAACTGGTTTCTACACTTAATATAGATGTCTTCCAGTCTCTTCCAAGTCTTTTTCTTTATCTGCCTCAATCTAAAATTCTCTCCAAATACCAGCTAATCAATTTACTTGTCTCAGTCAACAGGACTCGCTGTTTACTCGTTTCTCGGTCTTACACGATCCTCCGCACCCTCTTCTCACCTTAGTTTAGACACTTTAATTTTTATTCTTTGGCAGTCTTTCAAGTGTATAAGAGCTAAGAGACAGTCCGGAATTCTTAGTAACAGATAATGAGCACCTTGTTAACTGGAGGGCCTCTCAGAGCGCCAAGCAGCTTTACGTACTAGAGAACGACGACAGGGAGAGAATAACTGCCTCATGAGACGTCCCAACTCAAAGAATGGAGTGGGAGCGAAATATTTTAGTAACAACGAAGTTAGGGGAATATGTTTGAGCATAAATACAAGGCTGTTGTACATGAAATTAGTGTGTAACTACCAGCCTAGAAGGAATGTGTTTGTACATTCAGAGTCAACCTTTTCAAAATCTTTTGCTTTGTAAATAAAAAGTTCGCCTTTAATTCCTCACTGACGAAATATGATGCACAGCCATTCCACCCCTCTGGACAGACACTTAAACATATTCCAGACATTATCTCTACCTAGCTGTTACGTCTCCGACGCAAACCTTAAGGGAGTCAGGGCAAAGGATGCATAGGGTGTCCACAAAAACATTCCCTGATTTCAAACAGGTATAACATGTAACTTTATTGCAATAATCTTCCACAGTTAGTAGCTTCAGATGGAGGATTTCGTTCAGTTTCATGTGGTATAGGGTAGCATTAAAGGCACTCAATGTTCGCCCCTCTGGTTGCTCGGCAAACATCAATGTGATAGTCCAGTTCGGTCCAGACGCTCTGCAGCATATCTGGTGTTATCATGCGAACTGCTTCAGTGATCGAAATTTTCAGCTCCTCCAGGGTTGCAGGCACTGGTGGAACGTAAACTGTGCTCTTCACGTACCCCCAAAGAAAGAAGTCTCAAACACTTAGGTCCGGTGACCTCGCACGCCACTTGCACTGGTATCCTCCTCAGAATAAACCATATGGCCTATTTTTGTATCATCAGCAAATTTGCTCATGTCACATGTAATTCCTTCATCATGGTCATTAATGTAAATTATGAACAACAATGGGCCTAAAACTGATTCTTGTAGAATACCACTAGTTACAGGTCCCCATACAGATTTGACCCCATTAATGGAAACTCTGTGCTTTCTTTGGTAAGCAATGCCTCTGTCCATGCTAGAACTTTACCAGGAGCTGCCACTTTTCATGTGAGTCAAAATGTATATGTTAGAAAAGAGAGATGGATAAATGTTGGTGGAGGGAGACAAGTCAAGAGATATGTGATGGAGAGAGAGATAGACAGGGAGGACGTCGTGGTAGTGCGAGAACGTGTGTTAATGGGCTCAGCAAACGATTTTAATTATTCCTTTACTACGATGGTTAGTAAGGAAAAACTGTTGAGTGACACAGGACTTCCTACAACACACCAGTAAGCAGTGAGTCATTACCTTCATGCAGTTTAATATTAGTGAAATGATTTCTATATCTACACACACACACACACACACACACACACACGTTCTCCTGAAGCGCACATCAACCAAATAACTGCTGCAGCATATGGGAGCCTAGCAAACCTCAGAACAGCATCCCGACATCTTAATAAGGAATCGTTCAGGACCCTGTACACCGTGTATGTTAGGCCCATATTGGAGTATGCGGCACCAGTTTGGAACCCACACCTAGCCAAGCAGGTAAAGAAACTAGAGAAAGTGCAAAGGTTTGCAACAAGACTAGTCCCAGAGCTAAGAGGTATGTCCTACGAGGAGAGGTTAAGGGAAATCAACCTGACGACACTGGAGGACAGGAGAGATAGGGGGGGAGCCTAGCAAACCTCAGAACAGCATTCCGACATCTTAATAAGGAATCGTTCAGGACCCTGTACACCGTGTATGTTAGGCCCATATTGGAGTATGCGGCACCAGTTTGGAACCCACACCTAGCCAAGCACGTGAAGAAACTAGAGAAAGTGCAAAGGTTTGCAACAAGACTAGTCCCAGAGCTAAGAGGTATGTCCTACGAGGAGAGGTTAAGATACACAAATAACCCGCACATAAAAGAGAGAAGCTTACGACGACGTTTCGGTCCGACTTGGACCATTGACTTTGTCAATGGTCCAAGTCGGACCGAAACGTCGTCGTAAGCTTCTCTCTTTTATGTGCGGGTTATTTGTGTATCGTTCCAGTCACGGTATTGTGCCTTTTTGTTATTTATTTGTCCTTAAGATGTTCAGGTAGAATTGTTACTACAAGCCCTCTGGATGCAATACATGAGGACAAAAAAGCAGGTAGTGCAATTTGTGATGACTTGCAGACACCAATGCCTCCTAGTCTGACTGGAAGTGTAGCTTGGTTCCACTGCCTATCTACTAGAGTAAGGTTAAGTACTTTCGTAAAAATCTGCCTCAGGATACTCTCATATTCGAGCACTATAAGGTTATCATATGAAGGTGCACATCTTAGGAAATATGTCAGCCAAGGCAGACTCAAGCACTTTGTGAGAAAGCACAAGGCAACGTGGATGTCAAGATTGCCTATTTGTTGTTCCATTCTCCTCAGTTCTTCCAATTTCTTCCTGAGGATTGTGTCAATGGCATCACTTCCCAGAGGTTCTCCAAGCAAGATGCTATTTGTAGGGGCAATGACTGATGCTCCTGGTAGTTTGGATCTCACTGCATTTATCACTTGTTGATTGACTGAGATGATTTCACATCTGGATGGATTCAGGATGAGACCCATTTCCTGTCCCTGTGTCATCACATGTGTAAGATCACCTAAGAGGGACTCCTTTGTACCTGCTATTGTGCCATTATCCAGGAATCAGATGTTTAGCTCAATGGTCAGTTTGACTGTGATTTCCTTAACTGCTATACAGAAGAGAAATGTTTCATTAGGATCCCCTTGCTGGACACCCTCTGATGATGTGATTTCATGCTCTCCAAACAGGAGCATTGATTCCTTACTATATCCAGCTGAAACAAAGGGGAAGAGACCAGGGAAATGTTCTTGTACCACTGCTAATACCACATATTTTTTTCAGGAGATTAAATGCATTCTTGAAGTCTAATTTTACCACTGCATTGTCCTCAGGCAGGTTGTTGATATACGACCTTGCTGCTTGAACCGCTGCTTCACTTCCTCGAGAGACCCCAAAACCAAGCTGGTTTGGATAAAGCATCATGGCTACCTCTGCGTGAATGCTTTGGACAGCAGCTTTGGAAGCGAGGTTGCGAAAAGTGTTGCCTACTGCAATAGGCCTAATTCCTCCATCCTTTTTTTAAGTGCACAA
This sequence comes from Cherax quadricarinatus, assembly GCF_038502225.1. Lineage (NCBI taxonomy): Eukaryota > Metazoa > Arthropoda > Malacostraca > Decapoda > Parastacidae > Cherax > Cherax quadricarinatus. The sequence continues at coordinate 9,308 of NW_027196237.1, forward strand.
AGTGTTGCACCAAAAAAGAAAGGTTTAATTTCATCAGGAATCAGACCAGCCAAGGAATTGTTGACGAACCTTGTGATCTCTGAAAGCAATGTCTCTGCAATCTCCCCAATAACTGGATTAACCATTTCCTTTAAATGTTGTGGCCTTATTCTAGTGTAACCCCCAGCAGAGCCAGATGGGAATGACATTATTGCTTTGTAAATGTTCAAGTCTTCCACAATCAATGGTTCCATAGTGGGGACAGAGGTGCTGGAACTGTTGGTGCCCCTGGTTTCCATGGCAGGGTGCTTTCCTCTAAGTGCTTCAGCCGTGTCAGCATCCCTGGGGGCAACTATATCTTCATTGGTAATAATTCTGATTGCCCCCACTGTGTTGCCCTCTTCAATTTTCTTGCTCACCTGCACTCTGACTTTTTCACTGTCAGTGGAGTGGGGGTTCTGCCTCTCCCGTTTTTGTATTGACGGGACGGTGAATGAGGTTATCAGTTCTAGGAAAGTCTCTTAAAGATTTAATGATCATGGAGGCTAGCCTCTTTCCCTTCTTTCCGGCACAGCTAAGCAGACATTGCCGAAAAGTAGCAAGTTGTGCCATGCCTTGATGGTTGGTGGAGCATTTAGGATAGTGGAACCATCGTTTACTTTTTTTAAGAGGCCTGTAAGTTTCCCAGCTGCTTGTGGACGGGCTGCTTTGGGAATATGTGTGTGTCCTGGTACTTGCTGATTTAATTGCTTTCAAGATATCTGATGAGATGAGATCTGTTGGAGTGGGTTCAGGTGCCTGAGATGGATCTGGATCATCACTTTCCACAGGAGGACATCCTCAGCCAGGGCAGCTACCATGTTTGCGGAGGAAACCATTAGGGTTGAGACAACGATGCTGTAAACACGACCGACACTTGCCTCTCCTAGTAGTGCCAGCCAAGCCATTTCCCTGGCTGCTTGCTTCCTCCTGGTTGGCATCCATCTGCCTAGACTAAACAGTAGGAGTGGAATATGACATACTGGGTGGCCCGGTGGCCTGGTGGCTAAAGCTCCCGCTTCACACACGGAGGGCCCGGGTTCGAATCCCGGCGGGTGGAAACATTCCGACACGTTTCCTTACACCTGTTGTCCTGTTCACCTAGCAGCAAATAGGTACCTGGGTGTTAGTCGACTGGTGTGGGTCGCATCCTGGGGGACAAGATTAAGGACCCCAATGGAAATAAGTTAGACAGTCCTCGATGACGCACTGACTTTCTTGGGTTATCCTGGGTGGCTAACCCTCCGGGGTTAAAAATCCGAACGAAATCTTATCTTATCTTATGGTGCGTGGAAGGTAGTAAACTTGACCGTGGTGGCCTGGTGGAGTTTGAGGGGCTGGTGAGGGGCAGGGAGGGGAAAGGGAAAACTGCTGCTGGGAACTTGGTGGGGGAAGCTCTGGTAGTGGGTGGTGGAGACGTAGGTTGGGTGGGGTTAGCCCCAGGAGAGGGGTGAGGGGGAGTACAATACATATGAACTTGCACACTGAATATTGTTCACACTGTCTTACAATACACACATCATTATTTGTTTTCCATGTATATCATGAACGATGTGGGTATGGGCACTGCTGTACCCATGTGTTCCCTCACCATCTACACACCACGCCTCTTCCCCCCACCCCCGTGGCGTGGGGGAGGCGACACTGACTGGTCACTCCCTCCTTAACATTAATCCCACATTGTTTTTCCATAACATATGCCTCTAGTTATTCCATCCATCAACACGTAATCATTTCTAAGTTAACTGGAAGCATGACGCATGGTGCTGGAGGTGGATGTTTCTGTGAGAGCTTTCCGAGGTGTGTATATACGATAATCTTGGCCAGTACTGACACACAGTGTAGGCCTTATTCTCTCCCATCCCCACTGGTCGTCTTCCCCACTACCACCACTCACCAACATCCACAAACTGCACAACACTTCCACTAATTACAATGAAAAAGTGCACTGAAACGTCTTCTCGCTGTACTGGAATCTTCCCAGAGTATTCACACTGAGTCCTGCTCAGTCTTAACCTGGTCAACCTCTTTCATCAGGAGTTATAATTGAAAATCCCGCAGCTAGCCCGCCACACATATTAACTTACATTAAATGTATTTATTGGTGCAGCCTATAAGTAAGTTGGTAAGTTGGACACTGTGACACTTAGCAACATTTAGGAATATTTTTTGAGGAAACGTTCAGCCAATCAGTGAATATATATATATATATATATATATATATATATATATATATATATATATATATATATATATATATATATATATATATATATATATATATATATGTACATATATATATATATATATATATATATATATATATATATATATATATATATATATATATATATATATATATATATATATATATATATATATATATATATATATATATATATATATATATATATAAATTCGTCCACCAATCTCTGCAGCTTCTCTTCAGAATCTCCCAAGAGCACAGTGTCATCAGCAAAGAGCAGCTGTGACAACTCCCACTTTGTGTGTGATTCTTTATCTTTTAACTCCACGCCTCTTGCCAAGACCCTCGCATTTACTTCTCTTACAACCCCATCTATAAATATATTAAACAACCACGGTGACATCACACATCCTTGTCTAAAGCCTACTTTTACTGGGAAAAAATTTCCCTCTTTCCTACATACTCTAACTTGAGCCTCACTATCCTCAGTGAAGAGTTTTTACGAGGATAGTGAGGCTCAATTTAGAGTATGTAGGAAAGAGGGAAATTTTTTCCCAGTAAAAGTAGGCCTTAGACAAGGATGTGTGATGTCACCGTGGTTGTTTAATATATTTATAGATGGGGTTGTAAGAGAAGTAAATGCGAGGGTCTTGGCAAGAGGCGTGGAGTTAAAAGATAAAGAATCACACACAAAGTGGGAGTTGTCACAGCTGCTCTTTGCTGATGACACTGTGCTCTTGGGAGATTCTGAAGAGAAGCTGCAGAGATTGGTGGATGAATTTGGTAGGGTGTGCAAAAGAAGAAAATTAAAGGTGAATACAGGAAAGAGTAAGTTTATGAGGATAACAAAAATATTAGGTGATGAAAGATTGGATATCAGATTGGAGGGGAGAGAGTATGGAGGAGGTGAATGTATTCAGATGTTAGGGAGTGGACGTGTCAGCGGATGGGTCTATGAAAGATGAGGTGAATCATAGAATTGATGAGGGAAAAAGAGTGAGTGGTGCACTTAGGAGTCTGTGGAGACAAAGAACTTTGTCCTTGGAGGCAAAGAGGGGAATGTACGAGAGTATAGTTTTACCAACGCTCTTATATGGGTGTGAAGCGTGGGTGATGAATGTTGCAGCGAGGAGAAGGCTGGAGGCAGTGGAGATGTCATGTCTGAGGGCAATGTGTGGTGTGAATATAATGCAGAGAATTCGTAGTTTGGAAGTTAGGAGGAGGTGCGGGATTACCAAAACTGTTGTCCAGAGGGCTGAGGAAGGGTTGTTGAGGTGGTTCGACATGTAGAGAGAATGGAGCGAAACAGAATGACTTCAAGAGTGTATCAGTCTGTAGTGGAAGGAAGGCGGGGTAGGGGTCGGCCTAGGAAGGGTTGGAGGGAGGGGGTAAAGGAGGGGCTTGGACTTCCAGCAGGCATGCGTGAGCGTGTTTGATAGGAGTGAATGGAGACAAATGGTTTTTAATACTTGACGTGCTGTTGGAGTGTGAGCAAAGTAACATTTATGAAGGGATTCAGGGAAACCGGCAGGCCGGACTTGAGTCCTGGAGATGGGAAGTACAGTGCCTGCACTCTGAAGGAGGGGTGTTAATGTTGCAGTTTAAAAACTGTAGTGTAAAGCACCCTTCTGGCAAGACAGTGATGGAGTGAATGATGGTGAAAGTTTTTCTTTTTCGGGCCACCCTGCCTTGGTGGGAATCGGCCAGTGTGATAATATATATATATATATATATATATATATATATATATATATATATATATATATATATATATATATATATATATATATATATATATATATATATATATATATATATACTTATTAACATACACTCGCAAGCAAAAATCTTAACAAAAATCTATTTAACTAAAATCACCATTAAATAAAAGGTAAGGACGTAGCCTAAAGATATTATTAATGTCATAAGGAGGGAGTAAAGTGATGAGACTCATAAGGAGGGAGTAAAGTGGGTGATGAGAGAGTGGGCTGAAGTGGGATAACAGATGAGAGGCTGGAGTGGGATAACAGATGAGAGGCTGAAGTGGGATAACAGATGAGAGGCTGAAGTGGAATAACAGATGAGAGGCTGAAATGGAATAAGAGATGAGACAAGGAATGGGAAAGAGAAGAGAAGGATTGAGTAGAGGTGAGGGTAAGCAAGGGATGAAAAAGAAGAGAGGGAGATTGGGAAGATGCTACAATTATTTAAATAATACGAACATGAATGTTACTATTATTTAACCAACTGCGTATCGTACATTTCTGCGCGATCGTCAATTTCACATTTCTTTATGTTGGTTATTCTTGGTAAAGTTAAACTAGGATAGGAAAGTTTTAATTATATTGATTTAGTTTTATTTGGTTAACTGAAACAAAAATGGATGGATTACATGCGGCTTCTTATGGTATATTATATAAGTGGAAAAATGCGTCACCAACACTACAAGAAAATGCGTAAGGAATGAACTGGTTATTATATAGATAATTATTTACGCAAATTGTAAATATTTCTTTATAAATATGATATTAAAATAAACTAACCTTGATTTTTTGTCTCATAAAAACTAACTAAGTAACGATGTCAGCAGAGAGAATATATATTTATCTGGAGTTTACCTGGAGAGAGTTCCGGGGGTCAACGCCCCCGCGGCCCGGTCTGTGACCAGGCCTCCTTAGGTCAGTGTCTCAGGATGCGACCCACACCAGTCCACTAACACCCAGGTACCCATTTTACTGATGGGGAACATAGACAACAGGTGGAAAGAAACACGTCCAATGTTTCTACTCTGGCTGGGAATCGAACCCAGGCCCTCACCGTGTGAAGCGAGAGCGTTAACCACCAGGCCACCAGGCCACCACCACAGTATTTAATACTATAAAGTCGATATTAACTTATAATAAATATATTTACTGGTGCAGCCTATAAGTTGGTAACTGTGACACTTACCAATATTTATTGAGGAAAAGTTTAGGCAGTCAGTGGCTTCTTCAGTCCTTTCAACAGAAGAATTGTGAAATATGAGGAGTATGAGATAATTAGTCCGTTATCCTGGAGTCGATGTATTCAGTAAGTCAGTGTTAAGATATAATTGATAGACTGAACATATCGACTCCAGTCTGAGGGACTGATTACCTCATTCTCATCTTTCACTGTTCTTCTCCTGCACTGGACTGAAGAGGCCACTGGCTGGCGAAACGTTTCCTCACTAAAGATAGCGCAAATGTTCCAAAAAGTCTTATTCATCAATGTTTTTATTATATTATTATAATCACGGGGACCGCTAAACCCGTAGGATTACTGGGTATTGTGGTACCTCGTAACTTAGATAAAATGTTCTGCTTTTTAAAGGGTAAATTATCAGAGAAGACTAAGGGTATTTAAGTTATTAAAAAGCGACCCCTCAGGGCCAGCATGCTAGCACACTGCTGCTAGCGACCCCTCAGGGCCAGCATGCTAGCACACTGCTGCTAGCGACCCCTCAGGGCCAGCATGCTAGCACACTGCTGCTGACCCCTCAGGGCCAGCATGCTAGCACACTGCTGCTAGCGACCCCTCAGGGCCAGCATGCTAGCACACTGCTGCTAGCGACCCCTCAGGGCCAGCATGCTAGCACACTGCTGCTAGCGACCCCTCAGGGCCAGCATGCTAGCACACTGCTGCTAGCGACCCCTCAGGGCCAGCATGCTAGCACACTGCTGCTAGCGACCCCTCAGGGCCAGCATGCTAGCTCACTGCTGCTAGCGACCCCTCAGGGCCAGCATGCTAGCACACTGCTGCTAGCGACCCCTCAGGGCCAGCATGCTAGCACACTGCTGCTAGCGACCCCTCAGGGCCAGCATGCTAGCACACTGCTGCTAGCGACCCCTCAGGGCCAGCATGCTAGCACACTGCTGCTAGCGACCCCTCAGGGCCAGCATGCTACTGCTGCTAGCGACCCCTCACTGCTGCTAGCGACCCCTCAGGGCCAGCATGCTAGCTAGCACACTGCTGCTAGCGACCCCTCAGGGCCAGCATGCTAGCACACTGCTGCTAGCGACCCCTCAGGGCCAGCATGCTAGCACACTACTGCTAGCGACCCCTCAGGGCCAGCATGCTAGCACACTGCTGCTAGCGACCCCTCAGGGCCAGCATGCTAGCACACTGCTGCTAGCGACCCCTCAGGGCCAGCATGCTAGCACACTGCTGTTAGCGACCCCTCAGGGCCAGCATGCTAGCACACTGCTGCTAGCGACCCCTCAGGGCCAGCATGCTCAGGGCCAGCATGCTAGCACACTGCTGCTAGCGACCCCTCAGGGCCAGCATGCTAGCACACTGCTGCTAGCGACCCCTCAGGGCCAGCATGCTAGCACACTGCTGGGACCCCTCAGGGCCAGCATGCTAGCACACTGCTGCTAGCGACCCCTCAGGGCATGCTAGCACATGCTAGCTCACTGCTGCTAGCGACCCCTCAGGGCCAGCATGCTAGCACACTGCTGCTAGCGACCCCTCAGCATGCTAGCACACTGCTGCTAGCGACCCCTCAGGGCCAGCATGCTAGCACACTGCTGCTAGCGACCCCTCACTGCTGGGACCCCTCAGCATGCTAGCACACTGCTGCTAGCGATGCTAGCCCCTCAGCGACCCCTCAGGGCCAGCATGCTAGCACACTGCTGCTAGCGACCCCTCAGGGCCAGCATGCTAGCACACTGCTGCTAGCGACCCCTCAGGGCCAGCATGCTAGCAGCACTGCTGCTAGCGACCCCTCAGGGCCAGCATGCTAGCACACTGCTGCTAGCGACCCCTCAGGGCCAGCATGCTAGCACACTGCTGCTAGCGACCCCTCAGGGCCAGCATGCTAGCACACTGCTGCTAGCGACCCCTTAGGGCCAGCATGCTAGCACACTGCTGCTAGCGACACCTCAGGGCCAGCATGCTAGCACACTGCTGCTAGCGACCCCTCAGGGCCAGCATGCTAGCACACTGCTGCTAGCGACCCCTCAGGGCCAGCATGCTAGCACACTGCTGCTAGCGACCCCTCAGGGCCAGCATGCTAGCACACTGCTGCTAGCGACCCCTCAGGGCCAGCATGCTAGCACACTGCTGCTAGCGACCCCTCAGGGCCAGCATGCTAGCACACTGCTGCTAGCGACCCCTCAGGGCCAGCATGCTAGCACACTGCTGCTAGCGACCCCTCAGGGCCAGCATGCTAGCACCCTGCTGCTAGCGACCCCTCAGCGCCAGCATGCTAGCTCACTGCTGCTAGCGACCCCTCAGGGCCAGCATGCTAGCACACTGCTGCTAGCGACCCCTCAGGGCCAGCATGCTAGCACACTGCTGCTAGCGATCCCTCAGGGCCCACATGCTAGCACACTGCTGCTAGCGACCCCCCAGGGCCAGCATGCTCTCGTATGTTAAACAATAGTAATTATTATTATAAAGAAGGACACAGAAACACCTATATAAGAATATATATTAATAAGTAACTTATAAACAACTTATAAACTACTACAAGAAACCACCAGAGTCCAGTCCTCATTAGATCACTAGCCCACTGTTGCTAGCACACTGCTGCTAGCACACTGCTGCTAGCGACCCCTCAGGGCCAGCATGCTAGCACACTGCTGCTAGCACACTGCTGTTAGCACATTGCCTGGTAGACTAGTTACCAGCAGACAAAACGACATACAGTACCCTCGCATACTAGGGCCTTACAGATATCTGAGAGCACTTAAAAACTAACAAAACTATATTATACACTAGAAAAAATCTTACTCAACACCATATATTCACACTGTAACATCCTGCTGCCTCAGCTGTGCGTACTTACTGCCCCAAACACACTTCGTCTGCTCCTGTCTCCTGGCCACTCTGACTGACAGGAATAAAACGCGTCTGAATTCAGTATAATACTGGAGCTTCAATGCATTTTTTTTCATATAAATTTTTACCGCAGCACACTGCGTAACAACCAGTAAGAGGTTGATGAAAGTTTTCTTCTTCGTAACTTACATTAATAGCTTGAAAACGCCTCATTTGATCGGGTTCAACTTTTCAATACTGGTTCCATGAATAAACGGAAGACTTCATGCAATTATTAATTTGAGCAAGTGTCCTTTGATCAGTATTATATTGCCCATACAAAAGTTCATTTTATTATACTGATAATTTTCCAAAGCAACATAAGCTTGTCTTCAGATGCAAGTATGTCAGTTTTGTGTGGAAAATATTGTATTTTAGCCCTCTGAATCAGATTAAATATATTTGGAAGCACCAGATCCTGATGCATCTTAAACACATAATAGTGCTTAGTAAGTTTAGTTTGTACAGAGTAAAACTGGAGAAATCTACTGACAGATAATAAACGTAAAATCGATGGATTCCGAGCAACAGTGGAGGAATTTTTGTTTGGATCATCTTAAAATGTTCATACATAATGTACTGCTAAATCAAGTCATGCAGGTTTTGCCTTGCCTGTATTATATAAATTATTTACCATACAATAACTAGAGAATGCCTATTCAAATCGTTTTCATACCCAAAATACTAGTATATCGTAATTATAATTTTGACTTTAGGCTGTGTGGGTTTCATATTGCACTATTTATTCAGGGATTTATTAATGCTTCTTATAACACGGTAAAATAGGAAGTATTTCAGACACTGTGTGATCTGTAAGAGGCATTCCCATGATGCATAACATCCAGTCTTCTCCACGTCAATGTATTCGGAAATACAAGTATACAATGCGGTACTGGTTTTCTAATGTAGTTAAGCATTAACCTTAAAAATTCGGAGAAATTCGGATTTGTTATTCCCAAGTTCTCACATGGACACTAATGTATCATTTTTTTCAATAAAAATCGTAAATTAGGACACTTGCTGCGCTAAACTAATTGAGATCTTCCACTTTGAAACACCAACTCTGAATTCAACAAAACAGAAAATCTTGTGTTATCTTAGGGAAAATTACATAATGAAGTACATTAACTTTGAAGCCATTCATAATTTGAATTATCAAGCTGTCAGCGTTGAAAGATGAAGGCAATTATATGAAGCAGTCAGAGATTATTTCATGAAGACTTGGATACCAGTTCTGCAAGATTCTTCTACAAAAAAAAGCAAATTTGGACCAACATAGGCCAAAATATATCCAAATATTTCTTTAAGTAAGACCTACCAGCGTTTTTAAGGCTTAACGTAGCAAAACCAAGTAAAGTCAGACACAGCGAGTTATTTTCGATCTGAAGAGTCACTCTCCAGTTACTTCAGAACAACCCATTTAATTAACAAAATTGTAAATTGCAACTTGCACAACCCAAAAGCAAGACAAAACTTCCATTACAGTAAACCACATCAGCACTGGAAGTTTCAAGACGATCTCGAGGTGAATATTCTGTAGTTATTCCTCAGATCCAAACAATATTCTGTAGTTATTCCTCAGATCCAAACAATATTCTGTAGTTATTCCTCAGAACCAAACAATATTTTGCAGTTATTCCTCAGAACCAAACAATATTCTGTAGTTATTCCTCAGAACCAAACAATATTCTGTAGTTATTCCTCAGAACCAAACAATATTCTGCAGTTATTCCTCAGAACCAAACAATATTCTGCAGTTATTCCTCAGAACCAAACAATATTCTGTAATTATTCCTCAAAACCAAACAATATTCTGCAGTTATTCATCAGAACCAAACAATATTCTCCAGTTATTCCTCAGAACCAAACAATATTCTGTAGTTATTCCTCAGAACCAAACAATATTCTGCAGTTATACATCAGAACCAAACAATATTCTGTAGTTATTCCTCAGAACCAAACAATATTCTGCAGTTATTCCTCAGAACCAAACAATATTCTGCAGTTATTCCTCAGAACCAAACAATATTCTGTAGTTATTCCTCAGAACCAAACAATATTTTGCAGTTATTCCTCAGAACCAAACAATATTCTGTAGTTATTCCTCAGAACCAAACAATATTCTGTAGTTATTCCTCAGAACCAAACAATATTCTGTAGTTATTCCTCAGAACCAAACAATATTCTGTAGTTATTCCTCAGAACCAAACAATATTCTGTACTTATTCCTCAGAACCAAACAATATTCTGTAGTTATTCCTCAGAACCAAACAATATTCTGCAGTTATTCCGCAGAACCAAACAATATTCTGTAGTTATTCCTCAGAACCAAACAATATTCTGCAGTTATTCCTCAGAACCAAACAATATTCTGTAGTTATTCCTCAGAACCAAACAATATTCTGTAGTTATTCCTCAGAACCAAACAATATTCTGCAGTTATTCCTCAGAACCAAACAATATTCTGCAGTTATTCCGCAGAACCAAACAATATTCTGCAGTTATTCCTCAGAACCAAACAATATTCTGCAGTTATTCTTCAGAACCAAACAATGTTTGCATCTACTCATCAGAAGACAAAAAAAAAAAATCATTGATCCAGTACGATGAATCAGATATTACACATTGTTGCTATGTATACGGTTGTTGTATTATAATCAGGAGTAAGCACTAAACTAGTAGGGGTCATATAGGTCAGGGAAATGTGATGAATTTAGATTCGATTCAGGAGAGGATATATCCTTGACGCTGGTGAGGGGCTCTTGATCTAGGGAATTGTGCACCAGTTCCATGATTTAATCCTGAATGCCTTCCATACCCCTCCCCATATGTGCTGTATAATCCTACGGGTTTAGCGCTCCCCTATAATTAAAACAATTAGTAGGATAAACATGTGGTGAGATTGTGAAGGTGATGAGCAGTTTCCTCCAGTTATCACACTGGAACAAAACCTGGGTATGACCAATGTAACATTGTCCAGACCTCCAGTTATCACACTGGAACAAAACCTGGGTATGACCAATGTAACATTGTCCAGACCTCCAGTTATCACACTGGAACAAAACCTGGGTATGACCAATGTAACATTGTCCAGACCTCCAGTTATCACACTGGAACAAAACCTGGGTATGACCAACGTAACATTGTCCAGATCTCCAGTTATCACACTGGAACAAAACCTGGGCATGACCAATGTAACATTGTCCAGACCTCCAGTTATCACACTGAAACAAAATCTGGGCATGACCAATGTAACGTTGTCCAGACCTCCAGTTGTCACACTGGAACAAAACCTGGGTATGACCAATGTAACATTATCCAGACCTCCAGTTATCACACTGAAACAAAACCTGGGCATGACCAATGTAACGTTGTCCAGACCTCCAGTTGTCACACTGGAACAAAACCTGGGTATGACCAATGCAACATTCTCCAGACCTCCAGTTATCACACAGGAACAAAACCTGGGTATGACCAATGTAACATTCTCCAGACCTCCAGTTATCACACTGGAACAAAACCTGGGTATGACCAATGTAACATTCTCCAGACCTCCAGTTATCACACTGGAACAAAACCTGGGTATGACCAATGTAACATTGTCCAGACCTCCAGTTATCACACTGGAACGAAACCTGGGTATGACCAATGTAACATTATCCAGACCTCCACTTATCACACTGGAACAAAACCTGGGTATGACCAATGTAACATTGTCCAGATCTCCACTTATCACACTGGAACAAAACCTGGGCATGACCAATGTAACATTGTCCAGACCTCCAGTTATCACACTGGAACAAAACCTGGGTATGACCAATGTAACATTGTCCAGACCTCCAGTTGTCACACTGGAACAAAACCTGGGCATGACCAATGTAACATTGTCCAGACCTCCAGTTATCACACTGGAACAAAGCCTGGGCATGACCAATGTAACATTGTCCAGACCTCCAGTTATCACACTGAAACAAAACCTGGGCATGACCAATGTAACGTTGTCCAGACCTCCAGTTGTCACACTGGAACAAAACCTGGGTATGACCAATGTAATATTGTCCAGACCTCCAGTTATCACCAGGTTTAACTTCTTTTCAGTCCTTTATACTCATTCCTGTCCCTTTCCAGTTTCTCACAGCCTCTCGGTATTTATTTCGCTCTCTCTCTTATTCGGTTCAATCATCACCTCAAGTGCCATCTCTCCGGCATCTGTCTGCCCCATTCTCCAGCAAAGTTGCTAAAATTCTGATACTTTTCTTTTCCCTTACATTAAAGTTCTGATCGTGTACTCCCCTCGACGTGCCCATCTTCTCTCTAGTTGCTTCATTATACATCAGATAAGATATTACAAGGACATACAACAAGGATCAAGGACTTGGAGTCAAGCCTTTTAGCTATGCAAAATTAGTGGTATTCAACTTCTTACAGGTTTATGATCTGTTAACAGTTGTAAGGAATTATTTATGCAGACCTGGATTCGGTCAGATTATAATACACAATATTTTAGCAAGTAATGGTTGAATTTAGACGCTTTTATGTGAGATGAATAATTTGCTGCATGCAGAATCCGGGAATTATTTTGCACATTGGCCGGGAATATGCTGATGTTCATTAAATACTGTGACATTTTTTCCAACATTTTCCAGCGAAATACATCTGAATTAATTATTTTTTCGAAATCTAGCATATTATGACGCAGGTTGTGACAACAGTTCTTCTGGCCTACGTCAACTGACTGTGTAAACTCCAACATATACCTATAGCCCAACAAATACCCGGCAGTGGTGATCAACAGGAGTTTGATGACTTTGTTGATGCATTACAGACATGACTCTTCCTGCATGCTAGAATAATGAAAGATGGAGTGACACCGTTATAATTGACGCTCGTAGAGTTTAGTACTTAGTTAAAGTGTAAACTTTCCATACTTAGACGCAACTGTTTGTGCAATAAGCATTGCAAACAGTATAGCTTGAATTATGGAAGCCCGAATATTGATGCAGACAGCAATTTATGTGGAAGCAATCACTAAGAATTAGTCGTCAGTACTACTTAAGACATTGTACTTAGCTTCAAGACGAAGCTTAACTTTAACCTAACATTATTCTTTGGGTAAAAGTGAAGAATAACCATGTAGAAAGAGATAATTTCCCAATGTGTTCGAAAGTGTCAGTGTCTTACTTGACATAGTTCGTGTATTTGATCCAGGTTTTATAATTCACAAGAAGAACTGCTAACAAGTGGTGAGAAGTTTACCTCTGATGCTTAGAACATTGTTTTCTTTCTGCATGTTTAGAATTTTGACAGTACAGAGACACTAGGATGATAATCATCGCTTCTGTCTGCCATTTCTCAAACCTTCTAATCTTTGTCTGACACAAGAGGAGGTAGGATTGCAGAATAGACAACCAGTGATGTCATGTGAGGTAAATTCGTAATTTTTCAAAATTTTTACAAAAACTCCATAAATGGGATGAAAGCCAGCCACAGTTGTAAGAGCTCTCAGCCTCTTCTTGTATTGAAGACAAAGTCTAGTTAAAATGAGTCCAAACAGAGGGACTCGTCTTCCAGTCTCCATCTTCCTGCCGCTTCCTCCTTCCACTTCACTACTAATGGACTTATATCACTGGACATTTTCGTCCAAAACTTTCATGGCACAAGTGGCGGTGCTTAACTTTCCCTCCCTTTCTTTTCTTTCCGTTTTTCTTCTAGGAAACTTTTCTTCACGGGATTTCACCAGTGGGAGAGAGAGACAGCGACTGAGCTCCTCCATTAATGTGTTATATATGAGCAGAGAACAAGTAGGAATATATCTTGAGCTTGTTGGGTGAAAGCTTGTAAACACAAATCAATGGTGTCTCAGTATAAAATTTCTTTGCTTATACCAACTTGTTTTCTGGAGATAAATGGTATAAAATAGACACAAATGCAGTATAATGCGTTCCTTTATTGACAACGTTTCGCCCACGCAGTGGACTTTATCAAGTCGCCTTGATAAAGTCCACTGTGTGGGCGAAACGTTGTCAATAAATGTTCGCATTATACAGCATTTGTCTCTATTTTTCCAACATGTTTTTCGTCGAGTCTATACATCTTCTCCAGTTTCACGACATGTATCAGGATTGAGTCTCATGCTGGTGCTGTGTACTTCCAAGGTGGATGTGATATCTGTCACATATAGGATAACGAAGGACACTTTTAATGTAATTCCTGAAAGCAAACCTTTGATTTACTAAATGCAGTTTCGTTGCAGAGATCATTCGGTTGACTTGCAAGTGTGGCAATATGCTCGATATTTTGTACACAACTCGATACTTTTCCTTGAGAAATGATAATATATATTTTTGCAAGTACATGTACAAGGTATACAGACCATAGCTGACATCAGTGACATACTATATAAAAAGCCTCTTGTTATGCAGAGCATTTGGGGCAAATTAGGTCAGTTTGTCCCAGGATGCGACCCACACCAGTCCACTAATACCCAGGCACCCATTTTATACTGATGGGTGAACAGGGACAGCAAATGTCTTATGCAAACCCATCCCTAATGTTTTCCAGCCGTACCGGAGATTCGAACTCCGGACCTCAGTGTGTGAGGTGAGTGCGCTAGGGATCGAGCTAGCTTCTCATATTTCCTCTTCCCCTATTTTCTTAATCTTGCGTCTGGTGGCGGTGACCATGAGATACTTGTCCTAACATTTCTACCTTTTGTTGGCACCTATTAACTATATTTACAATCTAAATCTTTCTCGAAGTAGGATATATCAGTATTGAAAGTTAGAAGCAGTTCCGTAAAGTGTTTTCATATTATAACTCAGAAACTAACACATAATCAAGTTATAAAATATGAAAAAAGGCATCTGTGCATGTCGACAGTTGCTGATCATACCCCAAATTACTGTACATGAACACTGAAAGAACACAGACTGGTTATAAATGACCATAATTTTTAAAGGGGTGGACCGGTAAGCCAGCGGAAGGCCTCGGTCAGATGACCAAAAGCTCCAAAGGCGGGTCATCATCTGACTAAGACCCGCGTCAGGAAACATTTGTCCTGTTTCCTGACGAACCTTACCTAACCTAACCTAACTGAAAGAACAAACGGTATGTGGTAATCACTGACAGGTACCTTTTAATTGGGATATCTATTTACTGAAGATTCCTTGTAAAATTGTTCTGATCACCCTATTAAAATTAGCTTATTAAAAAAATTAAAACAGAAGCATGGAAGTCATGTACAAAATATTTTCTGCTGATATATTCTGATAGTGAATCAAAAAAGCGAGTGAACGTATGAAGTGTCCAATCAACGCAATCGCTTCAGCAGTTGTTCAACGCAGCGCAACATACGTTGTTCAACGCAGCGCAACATACGTTGTTCAACGCAGCGCAACATGCGTTGTTCAACGCAGCGCAACATGCGTTCAGGTTAGGTCTCTAGTTCCCTGAACGTCGAGAATATTTCAACATGGTTGTGGATACAATGAAGTATAAGTATAATGTAAATACACAAATAACCCCCACATAGAAAAGAGGAGCTTACGACGACGTTTCGGTCCGACTTCGATCGAAACGTCGTCGTAAGCTCCTCTTTTCTATGTGGGGGTTATTTGTGTATTTACATTATACTTATACTTCATTGTATCCACAACCATGTTGAAATATTCTCGACGTTAAGGGAACTAGAGACCCAACCTGAACGCATGTTGCGCTGCGTTGAACAACACATGTTGCGCTGCGTTGAACAACTGCTGAAGCGATTGCGTTGATTGGACACTTCATACGTTCACTTGCTTTTTTGATCTACTATCAGAATATATCAGCAGAAAATATTTTGTACAGGACTTCCATGCTTCTGTGTGGAGCGTATGATCATATGGCTGCGATGTGTCCTCGACGATCGACACCTGAGAGGTGACGACACAGTCAACACGGGAGCATCCTCGGGCCCACAGGGCATGGAGTGAAATCGTGGAGGACAATCCGGTGGAATGTGTAAAATTACCGGAGGTCTCTCAAGTGACTGAGCCCATGCGTATAGAGGATGAGGTGAGACAAGGTGAATTGGGTAGTGAAGTTTCAGCTGCAATAGACACTGTTATACTGGAATTCTTGGAGGATCAGAATAGGAACGGAACACCACGTATGGTGTCAGATGGGACATCTGTAGATAAGGGTGGAGTTCATGAGGAGGGCAATGTGGGTGGTGGGGATGGGCAACCACAGAGGATTTGTGAGACTGTGGTTGAAGTGCATAAAGTTGAAAGTGCAGATGAGGGCATGCACATAGTTGAGGCATCACGAAAGAGAGAGGCAGGTGCTTCTGACAGTGATGATGTTTTGACACCTGCGCAAAGATCTGGTAAGAAACACTCTGTGGATGTCCCAAAAAAAGTATCAGGGGGGAGGGTAAGGGGCAGGGGAAAGGTGAGGCAAGGAAAGGGCATTGTGGAAAGCATACTGTGCAAAAACGTAAAGACCCGTATGGACATCGATCGATTGGTAAGCCCATGATAGCATTTTTAAGTGCCTAACGTTAAATGTAAATGGCCTAAGGGCCGATGTAAAGCGCAGGATCTTTAGTGACTTTTTAAAGAGACATGAAATACAGATCATATTTTTACAAGAGCATAATTTTAAGTACGGAAAGGATTTGTTGATAGTTGAGTAAAAGGTTTATGCTGGATTTACTGGGAAGCTTAAAGGAGGTGCTGCAGTATTAATAGCTGAGCCCAGTCCTTTTCAATTGTTGTACTGGGAAGAAGGGGGAGATGGGAGAGTAGTCAGAGTGGATGGGACATAGGGTGGGGTACGAGTGTGTTTTGTGAGTGTGCACATGCCGGCGGACAGCAATAGCCCTGTTAAAGAGGATTTTGTTCGGGACACACTAATTTATCATATGAGGGGGTTACCAGTTTATACATTATTTGGAGGGGATTGGAATATTGTGATACGTAGGAAGGATGTGGAGCCGCGGGGAGCTGGGTGTGTGTTGTGAGTCCTACGGGATGTATTAAGGGAGTCAGATTAGTGGATGTAGTTAGTGGGGAGGGGTGGGTGGTGGAGCATACTTATGTGAAGAACAGTTATACGGCACGCTTGGACCGCATTTATGCATCTCCTGGGATACAAGTTAATAATATGGAAACTGTAAATGTTGTATTTTCGGATCACAGAGGGGTGGTTGTGGACGTGGGATGGGGTGAGTTGCCGAAACGTTTTATGAGTTATTGGAAACTAAATGTGAGCTTGTTAGAGGATATGGATGTAATATACATACTGTTATGTGCACATTACAATTTGACATTAAGAAAAATAACACATTGTTGATCTTATTATTATGAGCAACACAAAATCCTACTTATAGTTAAGAATATCATCAGTCATGGTAACATTACTCCTGATATGTTCACTTGGTACATATACATATATGTACAAAAGTTGAAACATAATATCACATGACATATGATTGAACAATATGTCCACAGGATTTATAACAGTGCCCTACATGCCCGCTAACATATATAAGAATATAAAAATACCGAACCAATTTGATAAGCCCCCTCGTTTCCCCATGACCACC
The DNA here is from genome assembly GCF_038502225.1 of Cherax quadricarinatus. Taxonomy (NCBI): domain Eukaryota; kingdom Metazoa; phylum Arthropoda; class Malacostraca; order Decapoda; family Parastacidae; genus Cherax; species Cherax quadricarinatus. Next base: position 26,959 of record NW_027196237.1, read on the forward strand.
CTGATAAAACACATCTACATTTAAAGCTTTGTCCCATCAAGAGATTTTTCTATTTAAACTTTATGCCAGGAATACACTAATCCCCCCCCCTCTTCTGGCTGAGACCAATCCCATTCAACCATTACACCATTAATTCTCGCAACCTACGCACATTCATACCTCTATACTGAACTGGAAATTTTATATTCCATCTCCTTCCATACACGACCTCATTCCTACACTTTGTTTTATGAAAATGCCCAGCTAAAGCCCGTATTCGCACCTCCCCCTCCACCTCCCTCATAACCCACGATATATTAATGTAATCCACTACCAAATACATGACCGCCCTTCTCACACTATCACTCACTCCCTCTATGTCCAAACTCAATGCTTTCAATACCCTTAACCTACCTCCTCCAACCATATCCAAGACCCTACGAAATCATAGATGTACCCTTGCGATGCCCTCACAAAAATACACCATATGATATGCAGTCTCCGCACTACATGTGGACTGCACAATGCTCATCTGATACAAACGTACTTTAGTGGGTAATATCCCATGTAAAAACCTGTTCATAGTTTCCCGCACCCTTGACTTTAAACGTAACTTGTGAAACGCACCCCAGATACCTGTCCAATTATATAAAGGAAAGACACACTCCCCCTCCATCACCTCGTTACCCCTCACAGTCCTCCCCAATACTCGCACCAACACTTGTCCCGGTATACTAACCCTCAATAAAAATCTCAACATACACTCCTCCAGTTCACTACCCTCCCACCACTGCCGCACATCATCCATAACCTCACTCGCCCTTACACCCCGATCCCCACCCAACCGTATATAACTATGTTTCACATACATACTTTTCAGTCTACTACACAGTGGAATTAATCCTAATCCTCCCCTCCCCAATGATGTTGTCACCACTGTCTGCTTAAGCCAATGATAACCATATCCCCAAATAAAACGCATTACCTTCTTTTTGACCAACCTCACATCATTCTTCATCAACGGATAAACCACTGCCACATGCCACAATTTAGGATAAATTATTGTATTTATAACTATGTCCCTCTGATGGATCGTCAGCCCACTCGTCCGTATTCCCCACAATCTCCTTAACACTCCTTGCACAACCCTAACGGAGTTGGTCTCTCTAGCTTCTTCCGCTACCCTTCTGTATAATACTCCACATACTTTAATTTGATCTACTACCTGCCAGCCATACTTTTGTCCCAAGTTCCCTCCCACCCATGAACCAACCTCTAATAATTTAGACTGCATTAAGACGCATACCTGTTGCCCCACTAAATATCTCAACGGTTCGACCTACATTCCTTAATCCCTCCTCTCCCCCAACTAAAACCGTCGTATCGCCAACATACCCAACTATACCAGGAGCACCCCGCTCCCGTACCCCCCTTCATCTCCCCCAACATTAATCATCCTATATAAAGGATCTTGTAGACGTGCAAATGGGATCTGAGACATGGGGCATCCCTTTCTCATTCCCCTACCCATACTAACTACCTTTCCCACACGTCCATTGATTTGCACCTGTAGTACTGCGCCTTTGTATAATAATTCCGCCCATCGGACAATTTCCTCGCCTAAACCCATACGCCTCATCATCCATAACGTCTCTTGCTCTACACAGTCATAAGCAGCCTTCCAATCCAAAACAAGTACACCCCCTCCACTCGTTCTACAATCATCTACGAAATCCTTAATCCTCCCGTGTCCACTAATCATTGACCGCCCCGGCACACCCATTTGCCCCTTATCTATAACTCTCCCAATAACACTACACAACCTATTAAAACCCTTGCAAACAATTTGTAATCACCACACATTAAAGATAAGCCTCAATAACCCAGGATGCTATTCTGCACTTCCACCTTCGGTATCATGACAACGACCCCAGTTCGTTGCGTCATAACCATGTATCCCTTTACCTTCATTTCATTTAACAAACACACTAAGCATTCCTTCAAGACCTCCCAGTCACTTAAATAAAAATCATTTGGAATGCCATCAATCCCTGGCGTCTTCCTTACACTCGTCCCCTGTAACGCCTTCAAACCCTCATCTTCACTTATGGGCCCCTGTATCTCCACTCTGTCTTCTGGTTCCAGGATACGTGATATCCCTTCCTCCATAATATTGCCTCCTCTCATATACATCTCAAACCATTCATCTGCAAAACCACTCATACCTTCAGTCGTTACTAACCTCTGTCTCACCGTGTACCCACCCACATCCTGATGTACCTCTAATTTTAACATATTCATTATATTTTGCCTGATCTTTAATCGCCGGAAAACGCAAGCTGATGGCTTATCACCCCATAAAACATCCTCCAACCCACCCTTTATCTTTCACCATCAAACCGTGCATTCTGCATCTCAAGCAGTTGCGTCTTTATACCCTCGATCTCTGAAACCAGATATACTCCACGGCAACCTTCATAACACTGTTTTAACTGCCCCTCCAAATACCTCTGTAATCTATATTTCCACTGTCCGATCTCCCTTCCTTTCCTCATATAAAAACTACAGATCCCCGGTTTAGCACATTGCTCCCACCACAGTAATATATCATCTCCCAGCTTTCCTTTATTCCATTCATTTTTTCACCATTCCTCAAAACTAAATCCATCCTCCATATCCTTTAACAAGCTCACATTTAGTTTCCAATAACTCATAAAACGTTTCGGCAACTCACCCCAGCCCACGCTCACAACCACCCCTTTATGATCCTAAAATACAACATTTACAGTTTCTATATTATTAACTTGTATCCCAGGAGAGACATAAATGCGGTCCAAGCGTGCTGCGTAACCGTTCTTTACATAAGTATGCTCCACCACCCACCCCCTCCCCACTAACTACATCCACTAATCCGACTCCCCCTAATACATCCCGTAGGACTCCCAACACACACCCAGCTCCCCGCGGCTCCACATCCTTCCTACGTATCACACTATTCCAATCCCCTCCAAATAATGTATAAACTGGTAACCCCCTCATATGATAAATTAGTGTGTCCCGAACAAAATCCTCTTTAACACGCCTATTGCTGTCCTCCGGCATGTATACACTCACAAAACACACTCGTAGCCCACCCCATGTCCCATCCACCCTCACTACTCTCCCATCTACCCCTTCTTCCCAATGTAACAATTGAAAAGGACTGGCCTCAGCTATTAAATACAGCAGCACCTCCCTTAAGCTTCCCAGTGCATCCAGCATAAACCTTATACTCATCTATCAACAAATCCCTACCATACTTAAAATTATGATCTTGTAAAAATATGATCCATATTCCATGTCTGTTTAAAAAGTCACTAAAGATCCTGCGCTTTACATCGGCCCTTAGGCAATTTACATTTAACGTTAGACACTTAAAAATGCTATCGGGGGCTTACCAATCGACCGATGTCCATACGGGTCCTTACGTTTTTGCACAGTATGCTTTTCATAATGCCCTTTCCTTGCCTCACCTTTCCCCTGCCCCTTACCCCCCCCTGATACTTTTTTTGGGACATCCACTGAGTGTCTTACCAGACCTTTGTGCAGGTGTCAGAACATCATCACTGTCAGAAGCACCTGTCTCTCTCTTTCGTGATGCCTCAACTATGTGCATGCCCTCATCTGCACTTTCAACTTTATGCACTTCAACCACAGTCTCACAAATCCTCTGTGGTTGCCCATCCCCACCACCCACATTGCACTCCTCATGAATTCCACCCTTATCTGCAGATGTCCAATCCGACACCATACTTAGTGTTCCATCTCTATTCTGATCCTCCAAGAATCCCTGTATAACTGTCTATTGCAGCTGAAATTTCACTACCCAATTCACCTTGTCTCGCCTCATCCTCTATACGCATGGTCTCAATCACCTGAGAGACCTGCGGTAATGTTACACATTCCACCGGATTATCCTCCACGATTTCACTCCATGTCCTGTGAGCCCGAGGATGCTCCCGTGTTGACTGGGTCGTCACCTCTCTCTCCTCCACTCCTTTCCCTTCTCCATGTGTCTCAGGTGACGATCGTCGAGGACACATCGCAGCCATATGATCATACGCTCCACACAGTCTGCATGTTCTTCTCTGCCCTGCGTATGTGACATATACCTGAGTTCTAAAGTCACTCAATGTCACATATGATGGTATAGTTTTGTGCAAGGACATCTTAAGGGTAAAGGATCCCTCACGCAGTCCAGCATACATTCCCTCAGACCACCTTCCAACTGTTGCTTGATGTATAACACCAAACTCTTCGAAAGCTGCTTTTATGTCTTCCTCATCCGCCTCAAATGGGACATTCCTTAACTTTACCCAAGTATAATACTTAGATACGTCCCTCATAAATACTTCTAAACCAGTGTTAACCAGCATACACACATCCTGGTATTTTTTCACCATCTTGTCATATACAGCAGCCGTCAAGAATTTCACAAAGATTCTTGTAGCTCCATTCAAAGCAATTCCATACAAACCGTCGTTGTTGATGCAATAGGTATCTCTTAAGATGGCAGGCAGCAAAACTGATGCATTGGTGTTATAAACTGCGCCTTTCAATACCTCAATACACACGTGTTTATCCTCCTCCTGGTAGTCTGCGCCATCTTGCGAAAATCGCTCAGTGCTACCAACTGTAGCGAGTGCAGCAGCCAACGTCTGTCCTCCACCAATGGTATTTGACGAATGCAGGAGCAAAGGCGAAGCACAACCTCTCGACCCGAAAGCGAAGAGGTCAATTTGAACGTGATTTAATTAGCATGAATAAATTTTTCGTATTTTATACCTACACACGAAAGGGTTGCTCTTTGCAGTGTCCAGATTGATAAATTAGACACACGTGCAAATCTTTGGTATCTTAACGAGGAAACGTTTCGCCACACAGTGGCTTCATCAGTCCACACAAAGAAAAAACTTTAAGAACAGTAGGAGAATGAGGTAATCAGTAACTCAACCTTGAGTCGATGTGGTCAGTCCATCATCTACGACCTACTTCCACACTGGACAAATGTGACACCACCTACGACTGCTGCACCTCACCCGTCTACGGTTTATAAGCTGCTTCTCCGCTCATATGCCGTATTCTATTCAAGATTGATGGACTGACCACATCGACTCAAGGTTGAAGGACTGATTACCTTATTCTCCTCCTGTTCTTCAAGTTTCTCCTTTGTATGGACTGATGTGTGTGATGAATGGTTTGAAAAACCGACAAGTTGAAGATTGAGACACTTATGCAGCATATGGGAATCTTTATTCAGGAAACGTTTCGCCACACAGTGGCTTCATCAGTCCAATACAAAGAGGAAGGCGTAAGGAGAGGAGGAGAATGAGGTAATCAGTCCCTCAACCTGGAGTCGATGTGTTCAGTCCATCAATCTTGTAGAATGTACAGCATAGGGCCGTAGACGTGGCTTATATACTGTAGTGAGGTGACGTGAAGCAGGTGGAGGCGGGGTCATAGTGGTACCATCCACTAGTCGAAGTAGGTCTTCGTCCAAAGGTTGAACAAGTGTTGAAGAATTCTTTGTAACAAGATCCCATGATGCTGTCAGACACTGCAGCATCATGGGATCTTGTTACAAAGAATTCTTCAACACTTGTTCAACCTTTGGACGAAGACCTACTTCGACTAGTGGATGGTACCACTATGACCCCGCCTCCGCCTGCTTCATCTCACCTCACTACAGTATATAAGCCACGTCTACGGCCCTATGCTGTACATTCTACAAGACTGATGGACTGAACACATCGACTCCAGGCTGAGGGACTGATTACCTCATACTCCTCCTCTCCTAACGCCTTCCTCTTTGTATTGGACTGATGAAGCCACTGTGTGGCGAAACGTTTCCTGAATAAAGATTCCCATATGCTGCATATGTATGGACTGATGAAGCCACTGTGTGGCGAAACGTTTCCTCAATAAAGATACCCAAGAGTTGCACATGTGTCTAATTTATCAACGTGTCGGTTCCCTGAACCATTCATCTAGCGTCCAGATTGTCTCTAATTGCTTCTAGCAACTGCCTCTAGTTACCTGATTCATAAACTTAAAATCTGAAGCCCTTACTACGTTTTTTTTCAGTTAAAAATGGAAACTGAGAATTGAAGAGAAGATATGTAGAGGAAGAAAACGTTTTGACAAGTACCTGAAGGTTATTATCAGGGGGTTTCTGTACACCTTGAGGATGAATGTTCATTATCAGGGGGTTTCTGTACACCTTGAGGATGAGGGTTCATCATCAGGGGTTTCTGTACACCTTGAGGATGAAGGTTCACTATCAGAGGTTTCTGTACACCTTGACGATGAAGGTTCATTATCAGGGGGTTTCTGTACACCTTGAGGATGAGGGTTCATTATCAGGGGTTTCTGTACACCTTGAGGATGAAGGTTCACTATCAGAGGTTTCTGTACACCTTAACGATGAAGGTTCATTATCAGGGGGTTTCTGTACATCTTGAGGATGAGGGTTCATTATCAGGGGTTTCTGTACACCTTGAGGATGAAGGTTCACTATCAGAGGTTTCTGTACACCTTGACGATGAAGGTTCATTATCAGGGGGTTTCTGTACAGCATGAGGATGAAGGTTCATTATCAGGGGGTTTCTGTACACCTTGAGGATGAAGGTTCATAATCAGGGGGTTTCTGTACACTTTGAGGATAAAGGTTCATTATCAGGGGGTTTCTGTACTCCTTGAGGATGAAGGTTCACTATCAGGGGTTTCTGTACACCTTGAGGATGAAGGTTCATTATCAGGGGGCTTCAGTACACCTTGAGGATGAAGGTTCACTATCAGGGATTTCTGTACACCTTGAAAATGAAGGTTCATTATCAGGGGATTTCTGTACACCTTGAGGATGAAGGTTCATTATCAGGGGTTTCTGTACACCTTGAGGATGAAGGTTCACTATCAGGGGTTTCTGTACACCTTGAGGATGAAGGTTCATTATCAGGGGGTTTCTGTACACCTTGAGGATGAAGGTTCACTATCAGGGGTCTCTGTGCACCTTGAGGATGAAGGTTCATCATCAGGGGGTTTCTGTACACCTTGAGGATGAAGATTCACTATCAGGGGTTTCTGTACACCTTGAGGATGAAGGTTCATTATCAGGGGGTTTCTGTACACCTTGAGGATGAAGATTCACTATCAGGGGTTTCTGTTCACCTTGAGGATGAAGGTTCACTATCAGGGGTTTCTGTACACCTTGAGGATGAAGATTCACTATCAGGGGTTCCTGTACACCTTGAGGATGAAGATTCATTATCAGGGGTTTCTGTACATTTTGAGGACGAAGGTTCACTATCAGGGGTTTCTGTACACCTTGAGGATGAAGATTCACTATCAGGGGTTTCTGTACACCTTGAGGATGAAGGTTCATTATCAGGGGGTTTCTGTACACCTTGAGGATGAAGGTTCACTATCAGGGGTTTCTGTACACCTTGAGGATGAAAGTTCACTATCAGGGGTTTCTGTACACCTTGAGGATGAAGGTTCACTATCAGGGATTTCTGTTCACCTTGAGGATGAAAGTTCATTTTCAGAGGGTTTCTGTACACCTAGAGGATGAAGGTTCACTATCAGGGGGTTTCTGTACACCTTGAGGATGAAGATTCACTATCAGGGGTTTCTGTACACCTTGAGGATGAAGGTTCACTATCAGTGGTTTCTGTACACCTTGAGGATGAAGGTTAACTATCAGGGTTTTCTGTACACTTTGTGAATGAAGGTTCACTATCAGGGGTTTCTGTACACTTTGAGGATGAATGTTCACAATCAGGGGTTTCTGTACACCTTCAGTATGAAGGTTAACTATCAGGGTTTTCTGTACACCTTGAGGATGAAGGTTCACTATTAGGGGTTTCTGTACACCTTGAGGATGAAGGCTCACTATCAGGGGTTTCTGAACACCTTGAGGTTGAAGCCTCACTATCAGGGGTTTCTGAACACCTTTTGGTTGAAGCTTCACTATCAGGGGTTTCTGTACACCTTGATGATGAAGATTCACTATCAGAGGTTTCTGTACACCTTAAGGATGAAGGTTCATTATCAGGGGGTTTCTGAACACCTTGAGGATTAAGGTTCACTATCAGGGGTTTCTGTACACCTTGAGGATGAAGGTTAACTATCAGGGTTTTCTGTACACCTTGAGGATGAAGGTTCACTATCAGGGGTTTCTGTACAAATTGAAGATGTAGGTTCACTATCAGGGGTTTCTGTACACATTGAGGATGAAGGTTCATTATCAGGGGGTTTCTGAACACCTTGAGGATGAAGGTTCACTTTTAGGGGGTTTCTGTTCACCTTGAGGATGAAGATTCACTATCAGGGGTTTCTGAACACCTTGAGGATGAAGGTTCATTATCAGGGGGTTTCTGTACACCTTGAGGATGAGGATTCACTATCAGGGGTTTCTGTACACCTTGAGGATGAAGGTTAACTATCAGGGTTTTCTGTACACCTTTAGGATGAATGTTCACTATCAGGGGTTTCTGTACACCTTGAGGATGAAGGTTCACTATCAGGGGTTTCTGTACACCTTGAGGATGAAGGTTCACTATCAGGGGGTTTCTGTACACCTTGAGGATGAAGATTCACTATCAGAGGTTTCTGTACACCTTGACGATGAAGGTTCACTATCAGGGGTTTCTGTATACCTTGAAGATGAAGATTCACTATCAGGGGTTTCTGTACACATTGAGGATGAAGGTTCATTATCAGGGGGTTTCTGTACACCTTGAGGATGAAGGTTCACTATCAGGGGTTTCTGTACACCTTGACGATGAAGGTTCACTATCAGGGGTTTCTGTACACCTTGAGGATGAAGGTTCACTATCAGGGGTTTCTGTACACCTATATATATATATATATATATATATATATATATATATATATATATATATATATATATATATATATATATATATATATATATATATATATATATATATATATATATATACATGCTCACATGTCAACAGTGTCCTGCAAAACAGTCGTCCTCAAAATAAAGTTTTAAATTGTTGTAAGAGGTAATGTGCTCAGTAGACTTCTGGGAACAAAGTTCAAGCAGCGAACTCTCCCCAGAGTGGACTTCACTCTGTAACAACAACAACAACAACAACAACAACAACCAAACAAGCTTGTTTTCTTTCTCACGTCGATATTTGATTGTATTACTTAAGTAAGCACTAAGGGAGCGTTAATGTTCTGTGTTGATGAAAGTATTAGTCGTAAATAATGAGTTTAACTGGATATACTTGACGTTTTATCGTTGGTTTCCATAGTTTTATATGATTATTGCAAACACTCTCTTATTAACTCTTTTAGAATAGGATAGCAAATGACCAAGGAGGCTTCAGGAAGGTACGGGGTGTGTGGACCAGGTGTTTACAGTGAAACATATAAGTGAACAGTATTTAGATAAGGCTAAAGAGGTTTTTGTGGCAATTATGGATTTGGAAAAGGCGTATGACATGGTGGATAGGGATGCAATGTGGCAGATGTTGCAGGTGTATGGTGTAGGAGGTAGGTTACTGAAAGCAGTGAAGAGTTTTTATGAGGATAGTGAGGCTCAAGTTAGAGTATGTAGGAAAGAGGGAGATTATTTCCCAGTAAAAGTAGGCCTTAGACAAGGATGTGTGATGTCACCGTGGTTGTTTAATATATTTATAGATGGGGTTGTAAGAGAAGTAAATGCGAGGGTCTTGACAAGAGGCGTGGAGTTAAAAGATAAAGAATCACACAAAGTGGGAGTTGTCACAGTTGCTCTTTGCTGATGACACTGTGCTCTTGGGAGATTCTGAAGAGAAGTTGCAGAGATTGGTGGATGAATTTGGTTGGGTGTGCAAAAGAAGAAAATTAAAAGTGAATACAGGAAAGAGTAAGGTAATGAGGATAACAAAAAGATTAGGTGATGAAAGATTGGATATCAGATTGGAGGGAGAGAGTATGGAGGAGGTGAATGTATCCAGATATTTGGGAGTGGACGTGTCAGCGGATGGGTCTATGAAAGATGAGGTGAATCATAGAATTGATGAGGGGAAAAGGGTGAGCGGTGCACTTAGGAGTCTGTGGAGACAAAGAACTTTGTCCTTTGAAGCAAAGAGGGGAATGTATGAGAGTATAGTTTTACCAACACTCTTATATGGGTGTGAAGCATGGGTGATGAATGTTGCAGCGAGGAGAAGGCTGGAGGCAGTGGAGATGTCATGTCTGAGGGCAATGTGTGGTGTGAATATAATGCAGAGAATTCGTAGTTTGGAAGTTAGGAGGAGGTGCGGGATTACCAAAACTGTTGTCCAGAGGGCTGAGGAAGGGTTGTTGAGGTGGTTCGGACATGTAGAGAGAATGGAGCGAAACAGAATGACTTCAAGAGTGTATCAGTCTGTAGTGGAAGGAAGGCGGGGTAGGGGTCGGCCTGGAAAGGTTGGAGGGAGGGGGTAAAGGAGGTTTTGTGTGCGAGGGGCTTGGACTTCCAGCAGGCATGCGTGAGCGTGTTTGATAGTGAATGGAGACAAATGGTTTTTAATACTTGACGTGCTGTTGGAGTGTGAGCAAAGTAACATTTATGAAGGGGTTCAGGGAAACCGGCAGGCCGGACTTGAGTCCTGGAGATGGGAAGTACAGTGCCTGCACTCTGAAGGAGGGGTGTTAATGTTGCAGTTTAAAAACTAGTGTAAAGCACCCTTCTGGCAAGACAGTGATGGAGTGAATGATGGTGAAAGTTTTTCTTTTTCGGGTCACCCTGCCTTGGTGGGAATCGGCCAGTATGCTATATATATATATATATATATATATATATATATATATATATATATATATATATATATATATATATATATATATATATATATATATATATATATATAAGAACATAAGAACATAAAAGGAGGAACACTGCAGGAGGCCTGTTGGCCCATACTAGGCAGGTCCTTTACAATTCATCCCACTAACAAAACATTTGCCCAACCCAATTTTCAATGCCACCCAAGAAATAAGCTCTGATGTGAAAGTCCCACTCAAATCCAACCCCTCCCACTCATGTACTTATCCAACCTAAATTTGAAACTACCCAAAGTCCCAGCCTCAATAACCCAACTAGGTAGACTGTTCCACTCATCAACTACCCTATTTCCAAACCAATACTTTCCTATGTCCTTTCTAAATCTAAACTTATCTAATTTAAATCCATTACTGCGGGTTCTCTCTTGGAGAGACATCCTCAAGACCTTATTAATATCCCCTTTATTAATACCTATCTTCCACTTATACACTTCGATCAGGTCTCCCCTCATTCTTCGTCTAACAAGTGAATGTAACTTAAGAGTCTTCAATCTTTCTTCATAAGGAAGATTTCTAATGCTATGTATTAATTTAGTCATCCTACGCTGAATGTTTTCTAACGAATTTATGTCCATTCTGTAATATGGAGACCAGAACTGAGCTGCATAATCTAGGTGAGGCCTTACTAATGATGTATAAAGCTGCAGTATGACCTCTGGACTTCTGTTGCTTACACTTCTTGATATAAATCCCAGTAATCTATTTGCCTTATTACGTACGCTTAGGCATTGCTGTCTTGGTTTAAGGTTGCTGCTCACCATAACCCCCAAGTCCTTTTCGCAATCTGTATGGCTAAGTTCTACATCATTTAACTTATAAGTACTAGGGTTATGGGCACTCCCAAGCTTCAGAACCTTGCATTTATCTACATTGAACTGCATCTGCCACTTTTCTGACCAAGAATAGAGTTTGTTTAAATCCTCCTGAAGTTCCATAACATCTACGTTTGAATCAATTATCCTACCTATCTTTGTGTCATCGGCGAATTTGCTCATATCACTAGTAATTCCCTCATCAAGATCATTGATATATATTATAAACAACAACGGGCCCAAGACTGATCCCTGTGGAACGCCACTTGTTACAGATCCCCACTCGGATTTAACCCCATTTATGGACACTCTCTGCTTCCTGTCAGTGAGCCATGACTCGATCCACGAGAGCACTTTTCCCCCAATGCCATGAGCTGCCACTTTCTTTAACAGTCTATGGTGCGGAACTCTATCAAAAGCCTTACTAAAATCTAAGTAAATAATATCAAATTCTTTATTGTGGTCAACAGCCTCAAAAGCTTTACTGAAGAAAGTTAATAAATTAGTTAGACAAGACCGGCCTCTTGTGAATCCATGCTGAGTATCATTAATCAAGCTATGCTTATATATACACCTACCATCCGACTTACGACCAAGTTTGGTTCCGAGAAACCGGTCGCAAGTCGAAATGGTCGTAAGTCGAACTTTAGTAGTGAATATCAACAAAAAATTTTTGTAATGACTTTATTTTATTTTTTATTTTTGTATTTCATGTTTTACTTTACTTTTTATGTTGTTAGTACTGTATTTTATACTGTAAGGTTTAGGATAAACACTGTGTACAACACAAATAGTTGTTTATTTCCCAGAAATTTCGCATAAAAAACACGGTCGTAAGTCGAGTGGTCGTAAGTCGAGTGGTCGTAAGTCGAGGACCAGGACCCACACGTTACTGAATTCACAAACACAATGAGTAACTGTATGTTGCTACCAACAGTAACAAAACCTACAAGAGTTACAGAGACTAGTGTTTCCCTACTTGACCACATCTGGACCAACACCATATCCCCTTTAAAATCAGGCATAATTACAGATAATACCACAGACCACTACCCTACTTTCCTCATAACAACTCTTGGTAAAATACCCCAAGACACTACTAAAGTCACCTTCAGACTTCACAATGAGGCAGCCATTAATAACTTCACAACAGCAGTAGCAAACATTGATTGGCACACTGAGCTAGAAATCTATACAGATATTGACGAATGTTTTAATAATTTTCTAAAAAAGACCCAATACCTCTATAACAAGCACTGCCCTAAAAAAACTAAACAGATGACAGCTAAGAGACTGAACAGTCCCTGGCTAACACCCAGCATTCTCAAATCCATAAATACAAAACACCAATATGAAAAACAGTACAGAATGGGTCACATAACCAGAGACCAAACAAAACGTTACTCGTCAATCCTAACCAGCCTGATAAGAAGGGCAAAAAAATTGTATTATGAGAACAGATTATCCAACTTACGAGGTGATATAAAAAAGACCTGGAAAACCCTATCAGAAATTCTGGGAACAAAAAAGATATCACGAAATAGCGAAATAAAATTAGCAAAATCAGATGAACCCCAACTCCCACCAACAGAAACAGCAAACAGACTCAATGATTTCTTCTCCACTATAGGACAAAACCTTGCCAATAAAATCCCAAGCTCAGATACCCCACCAAATGACTACCTCACCGGCAACTACCCGAACACACTGTTCCTAGCTCCGACTAACCCATACGAAGTCTCCCTTATTATCAACGCACTAAAAAACAAGGCAGGAGATTTAAATACCTTACCACCCTTTATATACAAAAAAGTGTCACAAGTGCTATCACCAATCATTGCAACACTCTTTAACAAATCCATTGAATCCTCCACCTTCCCTACAGTACTCAAAATAGCAAGGGTCACCCCGATCCACAAAGGAGGAGACCAAACAGAGTTGAATAACTATAGGCCAATATCCAACTTACACCCTCTCTCAAAAATCTTCGAAAAATTAATTCATAAACGAATCTACTCCTACCTTATCTCCCAAAACATACTCAACCCCTGCCAATTTGGATTCAGGCCTAATAAAAATACTAATGATGCTATTATACACATGCTAGAACATATATACACTGCAATAGAGAAAAAAGAAGTCCCACTGGGGATCTTCATTGACTTACGTAAAGCTTTTGATACAGTTGACCATGACTTGCTCCACGTAAAATTGTCACACTATGGTATAAGAGGGCACTCCCTCAACTACCTCAAGTCTTACCTCAGCAACAGAAGCCAATATGTGTACGCAAATGGGGCAAACTCTTCTGCACAACCAATTACAGTTGGTGTCCCACAGGGAAGTGTCCTTGGCCCTCTTCTCTTTCTCCTATACATAAATGACCTTCCAAATGCTTCGCAATTACTCAAACCCACACTATTTGCAGATGACACTACATACGTCTTCTCTCACCCGAGCCCAGTCACGCTAGCCAATACTGTAAATACCGAATTACAGAAAATATCTACCTGGATGAGGACTAACAAACTTACACTAAACATTGACAAAACCTACTTCATTCAGTTTGGTAACAGAGCTACAGATGTCCCTCTTAACATAATGATAAATGGATCACCTATCACAAAGCTAACAGAGGGAAAATTCTTAGGAATCCACCTTGATAATAGACTCAAATTTCATACACATATACAACAAATTTCTAAGAAAATTTCCAAGACTGTAGGCATACTATCGAAGATACGGTACTATGTTCCACAGTCAGCCCTCCTGGCCCTATATCACTCTCTTATTTACCCCTATCTCACCTATGGAATTTGTGCATGGGGCTCAACAACAATTAACCATCTCAGACCACTAATTACCCAACAAAAGGCTGCAGTTAGAATGATAACAAATTCTCACTACAGGCAGCACACTCCACCAATATTCAATACACTAAACCTACTCACCATACAAAACATCCATACTTATTACTGCACCTATTACATACATAGAACACTTAACTCTGATATTAACCCTCCCCTCAAACATCTCCTTGCCAACCTCAACAGAACACATGACCATAACACAAGGCACAGATCACTCTTTGATGTTCCTCGTGTCCATCTCACACTATGCAAAAACTCAATGCACATAAAAGGCCCTAAAATCTGGAATTCATTACCTGTAAATATAAAAGAAACACTACCTGTTTATAAATTCAAGTCTCTTCTCAAAGATCACTTACTCACCCAAAACCAAATAAATACTGAATAACTGAACCTTATAAATTGTATATCTTAAATGTTTCTCACAATTATATCACATAAATGTTAAACCTAAAACCCAATCTAACTTTATTATTTTTTAAATACACTACCTAACAGAATACTCCATACGACTGAATGTACAACCATATGCATGCAACCATATGACCTGTCTTTGTAATACTCATTTGTAGCAGCGCTTTATAGTTATCTGTTTACGCTTAATGTGATTATCACTGATTTCATCATTGCTTAGTTAATCTTAAGTTAATTTTAAGCCAGCCCGTAATGCTATGCATAGTATAAGTGGCTTTGGCATGCTGCTCTTATCTGTATTTTTTTGTACCTCTGTATGTATGCTCAAATTGAATTACATTAGCCATCTTCCACATATCAGACACTACACCTGTTTGAAGAGATAAATTAAACATATTAGTTAATGGTTCAGAGTTCCATTTTGCATTCCTTAAGAATGAAAAAAATCAAACTTAAGTCTGTCTATCTGCTTAAACCATTTCACTAGTGACTGTGATGTTACATAATTTATCTTCTTCTAGCCCACTATAAAAATTAATTACTGGAATATTGTTAGTGTCTTCCTGTGTAAAAACTGAGAGAAAATAATTATTTAAAATCGAGCACATTTCATTCTCTTTGTCAGTAAGGTGCCCATAGTTATTTTTAAGGGGACCTATCTTATCTCTAACTTTTGTTCTATAGACCTGGAAAAAA
This sequence comes from Cherax quadricarinatus, assembly GCF_038502225.1. NCBI lineage: Eukaryota > Metazoa > Arthropoda > Malacostraca > Decapoda > Parastacidae > Cherax > Cherax quadricarinatus. The sequence continues at coordinate 42,614 of NW_027196237.1, forward strand.
CTTTTTGGGTTAGTTTTAGAATCCCTAGCAACTTTAATTTCATAGTCCCTTTTAGCTTTTCTTATCCCCTTTTTAATGTCCCTCTTAATGTCAATATACTGATTCATAAGATGACCCTCACCTCTTTTGATACGCCTATAAATTCCTTTCTTATGCCCTAGTAGATATTTGAGCCTATTATTCATCCATTTTGGGTCATTTCTATTTGATCTAATTTCTTTATATGGGATAAACGTTCTTTGAGCAGCATGTATAGTGTTCAGAAAACTGTCATATTGAAACTGCAACATTAACACCCCTCCTTCAGAGTGCAGGCACTGTACTTCCCATCTCCAGGACTCAAGTCCGGCCTGCCGGTTTCCCTGAATCCCTTCATAAATGTTACTTTGCTCACACTCCAACAGCACGTCAAGTATTAAAAACCATTTGTCTCCATTCACTCCTATCAAACACGCTCACGCATGCCTGCTGGAAGTCCAAGCCCCTCGCACACAAAACCTCCTTTACCCCCCTCCCTCCAACCTTTCCTAGGCCGACCCCTACCCCGCCTTCCTTCCACTACAGACTGATACACTCTTGAAGTCATTCTGTTTCGCTCCATTCTCTCTACATGTCCGAACCACCTCAACAACCCTTCCTCAGCCCTCTGGACAACAGTTTTGGTAATCCCGCACCTCCTCCTAACTTCCAAACTACGAATTCTCTGCATTATATTCACACCACACATTGCCCTCAGACATGACATCTCCACTGCCTCCAGCCTTCTCCTCGTTGCAACATTCATCACCCATGCTTCACACCCATATAAGAGTGTTGGTAAAACTATACTCTCATACATTCCCCTCTTTGCTTCCAAGGACAAAGTTCTTTGTCTCCACAGACTCCTAAGTGCACCACTCACCCTTTTCCCCTCATCAATTCTATGATTCACCTCATCTTTCATAGACCCATCTGCTGAAACGTCCACTCCCAAATATCTGAATACATTCACCACCTCCATACTCTCTCCAATCTTATACCCTATCTTTCATCATCTAATCTTTTTGTTATCCTCATAACCATATTCTTTGCTATATTCACTTCTAATTTTCTTCTTTTACATACCCTACCAAATTCATCCACCATCCTCTGCAACTCTTCTTCAGAATCTACAAAGAGCACAGTGTCATCAGCAAAAAGCAACTGTGACAACTCCCACTTTGTGTTTAATTCTTTATCTTTTAACTCCACACCTCTTGCCACTACCCTCGCATTCACTTCTCTTACAACCCCATCTATAATTATATTGAACATTCACGGTGATGTCACACATCCTTGTCAAAGGCCTTAATCTCCCTCTTTCCTACATACTCTAACTTGAGCCTCACAATCTTCGTAAAAACTCTTATATATATATATATATATATATATATATATATATATATATATATATATATATATATATATATATATATATATGTGTGTGTGTGTGTGTGTGTGTGTGTACTCACCTAATTGTACTCACCTAATTGTGGTTGCAGGGGTCGAGACTCAGCTCCTGGCCCCGCCTCTTCACTGATCGCTACTGGATCCTCTCTCTCTCTGCTTCCTGAGCTTTGTCATACCTCTTCTTAAAACTATGTATGGTTCCTGCCTCCACTACTTCACTTGCTAGGCTATTCCACTTGCTGACAACTCTATGACTGAAGAAATACTTCCTAACGTCCCTGTGACTCGTCTGAGTCTTCAGCTTCCAGTTGTGACCCCTTGTCCCTGTGTCCCCTCTCTGGAACATCCTATCTCTGTCCACCTTGTCTATTCCCCGCAGTATCTTGTATGTCGTTATCATGTCTCCCCTGACCCTTCTGTCCTCCAGTGTCGTCAGTCCGATTTCCCTTAACCTTTCCTCGTACGACATTCCCTTGAGCTCTGGGACTAGCCTTGTTGCAAACCTTTGTACTTTCTCTAACTTCTTGACGTGCTTGACCAGGTGTGGGTTCCAGACTGGTGCTGCATACTCCAGTATGGGCCTAACATACACAGTGTACAGTGTCTTGAACGATTCCTTATTAAGGTATCGGAACGCTATTCTCAGGTTTGCCAGGCGCCCGTATGCTGCAGCGGTTATTTGGTTGATGTGTGCCTCCGGTGATGTGCTCGGTGTTATGGTCACCCCAAGGTCTTTCTCCCTGAGTGAGGTCTGTAGTCTTTGTCCACCTAGCCTATACTCTGTCTGCGGTCTTCTTTGCCCCTCCCCAATCTTCATGACTTTGCATTTGGCTGGATTGAATTCGAGAAGCCAGTTACTGGACCACATGTCCAGCCTCTCCAGGTCTCTTTGCAGTCCTGCCTCATCCTCGTCCGATTTAATTCTTCTCATCAACTTCACGTCATCTGCGAACAGGGACACTTCAGAGTCTATTCCTTCCATCATGTCGTTCACATATATCAAAAATAGCACTGGTCCTAGAACTGACCCCTGTGGGACCCCGCTCGTAACAGGCGCCCACTGTGATACCTCTTCACGTACCATGACTCGTTGCTGCCTCCCTGTCAGGTATTCCCTTATCCATTGCAGTGCCCTTCCTTTTACGTGTGCCTGATCCTCCAGCTTCTGCACTAATCTCTTGTGGGGAACTGTGTCAAAGGCCTTCCTGCAGTCTAGGAAAACGCAATCTACCCAACCCTCTCTCTCGTGTCTTACTTCTGTTACCTTGTCATAAAACTCCAGGAGGTTTGTGATACAAGATTTGCCTTCCATGAACCCATGCTGGTTTTCATTTATAATCTTGTTCCTTTCCAGGTGTTCGACCACTCTCCTCCTGATAATCTTCTCCATGACTTTGCACACAATACATGTCAGAGACACAGGTCTGTAGTTTAGTGCCTCGTTTCTGTTTCCTTTCTTAAATATGGGGACTACATTAGCTGTCTTCCATTTCTCAGGTAGTTGCCCAGTTTCAAGGGATGTGTTGAAGATTGTGGTTAGAGGCACACACAGCATCTCTGCTCCTTCTCTAAGGACCCATGGGGAGATGTTGTCCGGTCCCATCGCCTTTGAGGTGTCAAGGTCACTTAAGAGCTTCTTCACCTCCTCCTCAGTTGTTCGTATGTCATCCAACACTTGTTGGTATATTCCCTCTTGATGTTCCCTTCTGTGCTGTCTTCCCACAGCCCTTCCTGTCTCTACTGTAAAAACTTCCTTAAATCTCCTGTTCAGCTCCTCACATACCTCCTGATCATTTCTTGTGAGTTCTCCACCTTCTGTCCTTAATCTGATCACCTGGTCTTTGACTGTTGTCTTCCTCCTGATGTGGCTATACAACAGTTTCGGGTCAGTCTTGATTCTCGATGCTATGTCATTTTCATACTGTCGCTGGGCCTCCCTCCTTACCTGTGCGTACTCATTCCTGGCTCTGCGACTGATCTCCCTATTTTCGTGTGTTCTCTGCCTTCTGTACTTTTTCCATTCTCTATTGCACTTTGTTTTTGCCTCCTTACACCGTCGGGTAAACCAGGGGCTTGTTCTGGTCTTCCCGTTGTTACTGTTGCCCTTGGGAATGAACCTTTCCACTGCCTCCTTGCATTTTGTTGCTACATATTCCATCATTTCATTTACTGGCTTTCCTGCCAGTTCTCTGTCCCACTGGACCTCCCGCAGGAAGTTCTTCAACCCTATGTAGTCCCCTCTTTTATAGTCAGGCTTTTCCCATTCTACTCCTGTTATTCTCTCCACTTGCAGCTCTACTATGTATTCAAAGCACAGAACCACGTGGTCGCTAGCTCCTAGGGGACTCTCATACTTGATGTCCTCAATGTCTGAGCTGCCCAGGGTGAACACAAGGTCCAATCTTGCTGGTTCATCCTCCCCTCTCACTCTGGTAGTGTCCTTAACATGTTGGTGCATGAGGTTTTCCAGCACCACGTCCAACATCCTGGCTCTCCATGTTTCGGGACCCCCATGTGGCTCCAGGTTTTCCCAGTCAATCTCCCTGTGGTTGAAATCCCCCATAACCAGCAACTTTGCTCTGCTGGAGTGAGCTCTTCTTGCCACCTCAGCAAGTGTGTCCACCATTGCTCTGTTGCTCTCTTCATATTCCTCTCTTGGCCTCCTGCAGTTCTGTGGTGGATTATACATCACTGCAATGACCACTTTGTGTTCCCCAGACTGAAGTGTACCTGCTATGTAGTCTCTTTCTCCCGTCTCATCTATTCCTTCCATTTTCTCGAATTTCCATCTGTTTTTTACGAGCAGAGCAACCCCACCTCCCCCCCTGCCCCTTCTATCTTTCCTCATGATCTGGTATCCTGGTGGGAAGATTGCATCTGTTATTGTCTCCATGAGTTTTGTTTCTGTAACTGCTATGATGTCTGGGGACTTCTCATTGATTCTTTCTTGCCATTCCTCATGTTTATTCGTTAATCCATCTGCATTTGTGTACCAAACCTTCAACTTCTGTTCTAATACTGTAACTGTGGTGCGGGGGGTGGAAACAGAGGGATCGGTGTGTGATGGTTGGTTTGGATTGTTCAGTTGCCTTGGGGGTGTCGTGGCTGGAGTCCTTCTGCAGGTGTTTCTGGGGGGTGCGCTTGTCCTTCCATTTGATCCTGGGTTATTCTGCTCTCCTTTTTCATTTCCTCCCATTTCTCCTTTCGTTTTTGAACTCTCTCTTTCATTGTCTTCCTTTCGTCCTGTGTTCTGTCTCGGTCGAGGTACACACTCCGGAACTCCTGCTTGCCTCTCAGCCGTGCTTTCTCCTGCAGGATCATGGTTCGGGTTGATTCTGCCTTGAAAATTACTTTGAGAGGCCGATTCCTTTTCTTTGTGAACCACCCAATTCTCCGAAAATTTGCCACCTGGGTCATGTCCCCCTCGCCTATCACCTTCATGATGTCTTCAATCGCTTTTTTCTCCTCCTGCTTTCTTTCATCATAAGTTTCCCCTTTAGCTTCGTCTAGCCCATAGACAAACACGGATCTCTCCCTTTCCACCTCCCACTGTGACTCCCATTGCATCCTCTGATGTGTTTTAGTTCCTTCCCGTGGAGTGTTCCTTCCTTCAGTCCCTTCCCTCGTTATGGCCCCTATGCTTCTTGGTTTATCCTTCCTGCTCACCTGCTCCTGGCCCCCACAGGTATCTGGTAAGGTCCTTGCACATGTCCTAGTTCCTTCAATGTCTTCCAACCTCTCTTTCTGTCCTAGAGTGCTCCCTGTCTTTGTTTTGGCCCCATGTGGGTTTGACAGGACCTCTGCATACAGTTTAGTTTCCATGCTTCCTTCGGACCTGTTGTCTGTGTTCGATGTAGCCATTGCCGATGCTACTTCTGTAATATCTTTGTCTCTGTGCTGTTTCAGATGTCTCAGCTCCTCTTCTAATCTCTCTATCTTGATTTCTGCTGCTGTGGCCTGTTGCTTCCACCTTCTGCATTCTGCTGCTAACCTCTCTTCCATCTTCCTTTCCAGCTCATCTAGTCTCCTTCCCCAGTCTTCCTCCCTTTTTTTGAGCTCTATCTCCCATTCCTCCCTCTCAGATTCGTCCTTGGAGCCCCTTGTCCTCATCCTGGTTAGGGGGAGGGGAATAGACGGTTAGGAGAGGGGATGGATGGTTGTGGGGGAGGGGGAGGATGGTTATTGGAGGGGCAGAGATAGTTGGGGGAGGGAGTTAGATGGTTTGGGGGAGGGAGTTAGATGGTTTGGGGGAGAGAGGGGATGGATGGTTATGGGGGAGGGGGAGGATGGTTATTGGAGGGAGGGAGGTTGTTGGGCGGGGGTTAGACGGTTTGGGGAGGGGTTAGGTGGTTTGGGGGAGGGGTAGGTGGCTAAGGCTAAGGTGTCAAGTGGCGGAGGGTGTGTGTGTGTGTGTGTGTGTGTGTGTGTGTGTGTGTGTGTGTGTGTGTGTGTGTGTGTGTGTGTGTGTGTGTGTGTGTGTGTGTGTGTGTGTGTGTGTGTGTGTGTGTGTGTGTGTGTGTGTGTGTGTGTGTGTGTGTGTGTGTGTGTGTGTGTGTGTGTGTGTGTGTGTGTATGTTAGTGTGTGTGTGTGTGTGTGTGTGTGTGTATGTGTGTATGTGTGTGTGTGTGTGTGTGTATGTGTGTGTATGTGTGTGTGTGTGTGTGTGTGAGTGTCTACCCTTGTGTGTGTGTGCTTGTGTGTGAGGGAGGGAGGGTTAGGGGGGGGGGGGTGTGGTGTGGTTGAAAGATCCGTCGTGTAGGCACAAATTTAGTCTCATTTATCTTTCCCAATTATGCTACTCTCTCCACTTATTGCCCTTTCTGGATTTACGTGTTAATTGTTGCTGGTTATTATCATTTTCCTTGTTCACATTGAGAGAGGACTTCCTAGCTTCCTAAGTATTCTTACTGCTAATAACTACCGGTAGTAACACTGCCTGTGTGCGTGTGTGCATGTGTGTGTGTGTGTGAGTGTGTGTGTGTGTGTGTGTGTGTGTGTGAGAGTGTCTTGTGCGGTGTAATTACTGGCCGCAACTTCTTGTGACCTGACACAACCCTCCTGGGACCGACCCTAGCACGGTCTTACAATGTTGCCCTTAAAAGCTTGTCCCACCTACCTTCCCACACTCGTCAACACTATATTCTCTATGTCTATGCTATTTCTATTCTAATTCTGGTAATAACTTGCAGGAGTGAGTGACCAGTATCAAACAGTATGCAAGGCCAGCCAGGGCCGTCAACATGCAAACCACAACTAGGCAAATAAACTTGCGGTGCGGTGACAGTTGCCAGCTGCTGATGACGGAGTCGTCGTACGTAGGCCATAAATCCCTATTTTGGAGATCCTTCACCCGTGATGATTACAACCATATATTCTCGTACATCCCACTTCATCACTTCACTCTTCACTGATGATAGTATACACTTCACATTATATACACTTCACTTTATATGTATAATGGCGCACAACTTGTCGTGACGTCACTTCTTCAGGCCTACCGCTGCCAATGTGGCAACAGCGCCTAAGACCCCCAACGGTTTGCGCTTTGAAATATTATGATTTCAGCTTTCCTCTCACTTTCTTTAACTAATAACTTTAATTATCACTCGTAGTATTGTTCACTGACGTTCCACTACCACTGATTACTTCTAGCTGATATTACGCGTCTTTCAACGCCAAGGTTCTCGGAGCCTTGTTACCCACGTCTTCACCCCACGGACCCTGTGTGTGTGTGTGTGTGTGTGTGTGTGTGTGTGTGTGTGTGTGTGTGTTTTATATGTAAGTAGCCACAACTAAGTTCGTCTTGATCAGCCTCTCTGGACCAAGTTTAGACATGCTCCTTGTAATAACTATTGTTTACTTTCCTGCTCTAACAGACTATTTTCATTTTCCAGAGTGGTGCTATATATTACATATTTTTTTCCAAAGGGCATGTTATATTTCTAACTCAGTGTCTAGTCTCTGTGAGCTCTCATACAAGTTCTTCCTCGTATGTTAATCTTAGGTGTTTTATATGACCGTTGTTTAGTGCTTCCATGATCTTTGGATTCCCACATATTGTAGACTGTGTTCACTTTCATTTGTAAATATCTTCATCCAGAATTCATTGAACGACTCACCAAGATTAATTATTGATTAATGTAGAATTTATTCATGGATAGTTACGTACCTGTGTGGAACACGGTAGATTTATTTCGTATGCTAATTTGAAACTGGGCGCCTGGCAAACCTGAGAACAGCGTTCCGATACCTTAGTAAGGAATCGTTCAAGACACTGTACACCGTGTACGTCAGGCCCATACTGGAGTATGCAGCACCTGTTTGGAACTCGCACTTGATAAAGCAAGTCAAGAAACTAGAGAAAGTACAAAGGTTTGCGACAAGGTTAGTTCCAGAGCTAAGGGGAATGTCCTATGAAGAAAGGTTAAGGGAAATCGACCTGACGACACTGGAGAACAGGAGGGTCAGGGGAGACATGATAACGACATATAAAATTCTGCGCGGAATAGACAAGGTGGGAAAGGTAGGGGGGGTGTGGACCAGGTGTTTACAGTAAAACATATCAGTGAACAGTATTTAGATAAGGCTAAAGAGGTCTTTGTGGCATTTATGGATTTGGAAAAGGCGTATGACAGGGTGGATATGGGGGCAATGTGGCAGATGTTGCAACCCACGCTAATGTGAATCTACTTTTAGCAAAGTTACTGCTGTGCGATGTCACCCAGGAGTGTTGGTGTTTGTGGGGCCTTGTGTAGCTTTTTCCACTTTCTGTGTGTAGCCGCTCCTCTTGCAAAATCCGTTAAGACGGACTTAGCGTTCTCGCCCTTATTGCAGAGATGTCCTACTGACTCAAGTTTGGTAGGCCTGTGGTGCTCCAGGCTCCACCTGAAGCTGCTGGCTTACTGGTGTTAGGCTGAGGTTGAAGTGCGGCTGCAGCTCCACCGAGTATATTTTTGCTGGGTTAAACTGCAAGACCAGAGGATGACTCTTACTCCATTATCAAGTGAACTCACTTTATGCCCGCCCTGTCCATATCCATTTATAATCTTTCTCTGGTTTAATCATTTGTATTTTTGTCAGTAGTTTCACATCTGCGTACACATCTCTGACTCGATTTTCTTTGTCACGTTGTTCACTTACACAAGAAACAGTAATGATCCAGGTACCCTTGTGGAACTCTGCTCATTCGGACAACTTTGTCTCACTCTTTCTGTATCTCTCTGTCTGTCTGTCTGTCTGTCTCTCTCTCTCTCTCTCTCTCTCTCTCTCTCTCTCTCTCTCTTATTTTCACAACGTTTTGTACAGCTAAGAGCTGTTAACTTCCTCAGCTCATTTGAAAGCCTTTTTATTGTTATGAAACAAAAACAGACAACAACGTGAAGTTGGTGCAATCTGTTGGCAACGATTTTATTTGGCCAACTTAGCATCTGTATCATTATGCAGAACTAACATGTTCGAGACTCGGATGAAGTGTTGTTCTTGAGAAGAGCAGAACCTGGGTGTAGTTGCTGTTCGCTGCCCGTCTCGGTAAGTAAAAGATGAGCCAAGTGTGGCACCTTAACAACATTGGCCCTATGCATATCAGTAAGACCATCCACATCCCAGCGTTGTCGTAGGATCTGCTGAAACGACAGATCTGTCCAGGACGTATCCAGGCGTTGGATGAGTAGTCTTTCTCTGTTCATTATTCTGTCAAAGTCGTAGTTGAGATGGAGGGCAGGTAATCCAAGAAAGTGAAACATACTCAAGGGATAAGCCCACTTGTGCCTCATACGGATTCTTGCCGCCTTTACTGTCGATCAGATGCGATTTTTGGGCACACCTTATCTGTGCCTACAGTCTTTTCCTGGTCCAAGGATTTTAGAAGGTATACTTCATCCTGGCTTATTGTCACCACGGACAACTTTGACACAGTTCTTACCTCTAGGAACGATGGTTCACTTGTTGTATCAGGCAATTGTATCTTGGCAGCGAAGTGTTCAGCAGAATCAGCTTTCTCCTGACTGCTAGTAGAAATCGTCTAGTCCTCCAGATTTACGGGTGGAATAATATAGAGGTGGAATGTATCCCACAAGTAATAAGAAGCAATTAGAAGAAAAATACACAAAATGTAACTTATTAGGAAATGTTTATATGAATGGTTTCAGTCCAGGAACCTTGGTCACTCCATATATATATATAAGGGTAAAAAAAACATGAGTTTACATGTAGAGAAGGCACCTGAGAAGTAAGATGTCTGACGGTGGGTGGAACGAAGCTTGTCTCGTGTTCATGTGTACCAGTATCTCACCGATACTATAATTTCCTGTCCCGAGTGACTTGTTTGTTATTCCAAACAATGGTGTCAATAAAGATTAAGCTCTATGAAGATGATGTGTCAACTGGTGAAGTCCACCAAATGTCCTTCTGCGTCCCTGTGAAGCATGTATCCTTTGCTGAGATGGCACTCATGGGTGTCTGTTTTCCTAAATTCTGATAGTGATTACACCACATAGTGACCACAGTGGAATGTGTAGACACTGGCGGTAGAGGTATGATGTGAATACAAGAGTCACTGGAGACGTGATAACGTATTCAAAATAGCCAGGAAACTTGTACATGAAGACTTACCTGGAAGATAAAGACAAATTCATCAAAGGAATGTCAAGAAACTAAAGACATAAATACATTAAAGGGATATCAGGAAACTAAAAACATAAATACATTACAGGGATGTCAAGGAGCATTCCTTCAGCTTCAGGGTAATTGGCAAGTGAAATAATCTTGAAGAAATGAGGAGGCAGGCTCCATACATGCCCTTAAGAATCTGATAGGGAATTAAAGCCTAAGTATATGTTAACACTTAAGCAGCAGCTCCTTAAGAAGCAGAGCCAGCAGCTGAGATCCGACTCTTACAACCAAAAATATAAGAGTATAATTTGGTGAGGGCTGAGGAGGGGTTACTGAGTTATTGAGGTGGTCGGTCATGCAGAGAGGAAGGATCGAAATAGAATGACTTCGAGAGTGTATAAATCTGTAGTGGAGGGAAGGCGGGGAAGGGGTCAGCCTAGGAAAGGTTGGAGGGAGGGGGTAAAGGAGGTTTACTGTGCAAGGGACTTGGACTTTCAGCAAGCATACATAAGCGTGTTAGATAGAAGTGAATGGAGACAAATGGTTTATAGGACTTGACGTGGTGTTGGAGTGTTAGCAGGGTAACATTTATGAAGGGATTCAGGGAAACCGGCAGGCCGGACTTGAGTCCTGGAGATAAGAAGTACAGTGTCTGCACTCTGAAGGAGGGGTGTTAATGTTGCAGTTTTATAACTGTGGTGTAAGTACGCATCTGGCAAGACAATGATGGAGTGAATAATGGTGAAAGTAGTTTTTCTTTTTCGGGCCACCCTGCCTTGGTGGGAGACGGCCGATGTGTAATGAGAAATAATAAAAACAGTTTGATGAATTATGTAGTGATATAGAGAAATGCACTTCAACATTTCTATAGATATTTGTTTTGAGCAATTGGAATTACCGTCATCATGAAAGAACAGAGAGGGAAAGGGGGGGGGGGGCTAAAAGAAGCACACGGAAATCAGGCGATGTCAACCTGAATAAGCACATGGATATCAGGCGATGTCAACCTGAACAAGCACAAGGAAGCTGTGAGGGAAAAGTTCAATAGATAGGAGTAGCGATGGAGTATATAGTAACAATAGTTTCATTGCCAGCTACTTGTTAAGGTAGGGTCAGTCAAGCTTCCGCTATTCCCGCCTTTTTTCCCCCTCCCCGAAAGTGATAATTTCACTGCCGGTTACTTGTTAAGGTAGGGTAAGTCAAGCTCCCACTATCCCTTCCCCTCCTCCTCCTCCCCCCCCCCCCCCGAAAGGTGACGTGTGGGGCTCTGGTCCAAACAGTAATCACTCGACTCGCAGCTCCCAGCACTACTGTAAGTACATGCCTGCCTTGTATTCTAGTGGATTTATTGGTTGAAAGCTTCACTTTTGAGCAATAACAAACTTAGTCCTTTCAGTCTTGCTTTAGGTTGACTGTTGTAATAATCACTACATCTTTTAGGTATTGTACTTATCATGGAGAGTGATTTCTTAAGCAGTGGGTAACCTGTCTATCTTTCCAGCTTGGATGACAGAGAGGGTCACCTGCCAATCAACGAGTAGAATTGATGGAGATGGACTAACGTCCTGAGACTTCCCCTTTTTGGATTTAATTACCTGTGCACCTGTATGAAATTGCAGGATGTAACCCCTCCTCATTGCAGCGGTAAAGAACCTGCTTTCCTGTCATCGGGATAGAATACTCAAGGCTATACTGTGAAGAACTAGCCAGTGGGTTGTAACCAACACCTGCGACCCCCCCCCATCATCGGCAACGGCTACGATTTCAACAACACAGTGTCACCGACACCAGACACCCAAGTTTTATATTAGCGTTGAATTCAGTTATCATTTATATTTTTCATTTTTCATTTTCTTTAATGTAGGATTAATATTTCATATTTGAGTGTTTTACATTTTATATTTTCTATATAATAAAGTGTATATGTGTGTTATTATTTCTTTTTCTATTCATTAATTTTCCTGAGGAGGAGCCAGCCTTGGTAATACTGTCTGAAGTTGTTACAGGGCTGAGTAAGCCTTCACAAGTGGCGACCTTTCCAAGATCAACTCTACTGAATCAAGATTAAATTCCATCTCGAATCTACCCTTGGAACTTCAACGCCGCATACCAAAGACGGTTACCACCAGCCATGAGTAATCATTCTCTATGGTAGAACTACGGTGCAGATATTTAAAAGATTTGGTGATTGTTATAGTCTCAATTTATTGTAAGTCAAGTCAGGCAGGATATAATATTTAATTCTGCCATCTTTTTGTTCAAGCTTGAAACACTTTGGAGGATTAGACTCTAGGGACACCAGATTTTCCAGTGACAATTTGTTTCATTGAGCTCTTTATTATATGAAGGGAACTGTCGTAGGACACTCTTGATTTGTTGGTGAGAAGATTGGATGGTCAAGGGACCCCATTCTACTTACTGTTTGCTCAGAGCCGGCATAGAACCCTTCGTTTTCATTAATACATATTGTTTAATTGAAGTATGGATCGAGCCCTCTGACTTATTCACAGTTTGAGCGGAGCAGGAATTGAACCCTCCGTTTTCTTTAATACCCGTTTCATTTTCCCTTGGTAGTTTAACTTATTCTTGCAAATATGGAGGAATACCAGTTTTGGATGAACGCTGGAAGTAAGTTAGGAATAACAGGGAAAAATTTAGAATCATTCATTAGCGCTAAAATCCAGGAAAGAATTGTAAAGGAGAGATTGAGAATCGAAAGAGAAGAGGAAAAGGGGAGATTGAGAATCGAAAAAGAAGACAAAAAAGAGCGTGATAGACATGATCGTGAGGAAAGAGCTAGAGAACGTGAGGAAAGAGCTAAAGTATGTGAGGAACAAGTTAAATTAAGGGAACTTGAGGAAAGAGCAAAGGATAGAGAACATGAGTTAAGGGAGAGAGAAAAGGATCGCAAGCTCGAACAAGCTCGCCTTGAATTAGAGAATAAAAAGTTAACTTTCTCACAACAGCAATTAGATGAAGGAGTAATGGAACAACGTGCAGCTAGTGCACATATTCCAACACCTAATTTACCTCCCTTCACAGAGGGGGAAGACATAACTTCATACATTATCAGGTTTGAAAATACCGCTACCCTCTGTGAATGGCCTGCTGACACCTGGGCTACTAGGTTAGGAATGTTATTTTCTGGTACTGCTTTGAATATCTATGCAACTTTGTCGCAGGATATATGTAATTATAACCTACTAAAGATGGCAATCCTTAAAGCACATCAAAAAATCACTAATTCTTACAGGAAAGATTTCAGGTATGCCACCTTACAGCCTGGCCAGAACTTTCAGCAGTTACAGGTAACACTCTTTCGTTTGTTCGACTTTTGGATAGAGAGTTCAGGAATTGATCACAGTTATGAATCTCTTAGAGACTTCATGGTTGCTGACCAGTTCCTGACAGCTCTTCCCCACCAGATACGAACATTCATTAGAGAACGTAACCTGATTAAAGCTGAGGAAGTTGCTGAGGCTGCTGACCTGTATGCTGAGGCTCACAATTCCTATAAAGACCTAAAGGGATCGAACCCTAAGGGCAAGGGTTCATCAGACCTTAAGAAATCAAAGCCTCTAGTGGAAAGTAAAGTGACTTCTTTTATTCCTGTTTGTCATTTGTGTGGTGTTAAGGGACATAAACGTCCAGATTGTCCTTCTAAGAAGGTCCAAAAAGTTGGAAGATGTTTTAAAGACTGTAATGACCAAGCACCCTTCTGTTCAGGAACAGTTAATGGACTTAATGTATCTACCATTTTACGAGACACTGGATGCACATGTATAGTCATTTCTGATAAGCTGTTCCCTAATCTTAAAGAAACTCATTCCTCTGCTATACTTTCAGACTACTTGGGCCGTACAGACACTTTTCCTACCATCCGTTGTTACATTAGGTCTAAATGGTTCACAGGTTGGTCTGAAGCCGTACTAGCTCCCATCACTTCTTGCTCCGTACTAATAGGTAATGTAAAAGGTGCCATTCTTCCTTCTGAGATTGACCTTTCATCACCAAAGATGGACATAAGCTTTTCAGATCTTCTTCCTGTAGAATCAGAGAAGCCCCTCGAAAGTTCAGATGAGACAATGTCTCGCGAGATTCATGTGGGATTAAAAACCAGTGATGCTACTCTCGAAAGCGAGGTAGTAGGATCACCGGTTCACTTGTTAGATGAAAGTGAAGATATCACCTCCGATACCATAAATGTCTTGACTAGGGCTCAGACCAAAGCCCAGGCTTCTCCTTCTATCCATCCTTTGATTTTCCCTGACTTTAAGCCTTTAGATATATCGAAGGACTCCTTTGTCAATTTACAACGTAATTGCCCTTCTCTTCAGAATTGCCATAATGCCGCTAAACAAAATCAAGTTATCCAAAGGAAAAACTTTTCACATAAATTTGAATATATAAAAGGTATCTTGCACAAGTCAGTATTCAAATTAAATTCAGATGAGATAGACTATTCCATCTTAGTTGTTCCAAGTCAGTGCAGAGAGACTGTTCTTAAAATGGCTCATGACCTGCCAGTGGCCGGACATTTCTCGCATCGTAAAACCTTAAATAAAATTAGGGAAACCTATTTTTGGCCAAAAATGTCCTCAGATGTCACTACCTATTGTAGATCATGTAAAGTTTGCCAACTGTCATCCTCCTGAGGTACCAGGCGAGTACCTATGGTCAAAATGCCAGTCTTTACGGTACCCTTTGAAAGAGTAGCTATTGACATCGTTGGTCCTTTATCTCCACTTTCATCTGGGGGACATAGATATATATTAACATTAGTTGATTATGCTTCGAGTTTCCCTTAAGCCATACCCTTAAAGACCATAACTACTACAGAGGTGGCTGAAGCCCTTTTGTCCATCTTCTCCAGAGTGGGCATCCCTAGAGAAATTTTTTCTGACCGTGGGACACAATTCACATCTGACTTAATGCAACAACAGTGTTTTATATTTTATATTTTCTATATAATAGTGTTTATCTTTGTCTGTTATTATTTCTTTTTCTATTCATTAATTTTCCTGAGGAGGAGCCAGTCTTGGTAATACTGTTTGAAATTGTTACAGGGCTGAGTAAGCCTTCACAGAAGCCGTCTTCTGTAATGTAACGTGACATCCGATGACGTTAACATGAAGGAACGATGGGTTTGAGGCTTCCACGAAGTAACATGACTTCGAGTTACGCCAAACACGAGGAAATAGAGGACAAGAGGCCTTCCTGGAAGGCGTCAACATTAAAGGAGTGGCAGTGGCTTCTGGAAAGCAACGTGATATCAGGGAACACGAACAATGAGGAGTAGCGGAAAGCAAACTTCCAGGAAGGAGCGTGTCATGAGGCGTCTATAATAAAACTACTGTAAGACAAGGAGGGAAGCAATCTGTGTCACCTTGTGGCTGGAAAAACTCTTCTAGAACCAGGCGGTAAATAAAACAAAAGAAAAAGAAGGTGAAGGGAAAAGGGGAAAGAGGCAGAAGAGGGAGGCATAGAAGAAAGAAGGGAAGAAAAGAAATAACTGGTTAGTGAGCAGGGAAGGATGGAGTAGAAAGAAAAATGGAAGGAAGAAAAAACATAGAAGAATGGTGAGTAGGAAATAAAAGTGTTAAAAAAAGCAACAGTAAATAATTGAACTATATGAGTAGGAGAGGAATTTAAAAAAAAAAATAGACAAGAAAGAGAAAAAAATTATGGAATTACAGAAAAGAAGAAAGCTTAGAAGAAAGTTAAGGATGTGTATTATTGTTTGATGAAATAGTTTTACTAAAATTTTTAACTTAATTTTAAGATCACTTTAAGCTGTATTTGTTTATCTTTGAAATGTGTTAATGCAACAGAAAGGTAATGTAATTTCAGTTACATTGAAATACAGTATTATATATAGGCTATATTACCTTAGTGAGGTTACTTAATTCATCGTGCATATTTTTTTTTTTACCTTGTGCATCATAAGGAGCTATGCAAGCTTGCAGTGCAACAACTGAAGGAGTGAGGGGAAGTTTTTTCCTTAGAGCAGCGCAGTGCGGGGTTGTCACCTACCGCAGTCTCTCTCTGAATGTGAGCCAACAGTCTGTGTGCCACCAGCCCCACCACCTTCCCCGTCTACCCCTTCCCACCCCCACCTCCGATATGGGGGGAAGGAGAGGGCCTCTGGATTTTCAGAAGTAAGGAATTTGTAATTAGAAGATATAATAGCCAGCCCCAAGCATTTTCTAATCGCTTAGAAGAGGTCATGTGACTTAAGAAAATACATAAATTGAAGAGGAACTAGAAAGCTTCTCCCTGGTCTATCCCACGAATATAATAATTGAAATAATCAAATTTTGTGTTACTGATTCAACAAAACCAACCACTCCAAAACTATATCCCCCCCTTCTGATTTAAAAATTTCTGACATGATCCAACAGTTCCAGCTGCTTTACCCCCTTTCATTCTACGTAATACCTCACTCACCTCCCCCACGCTCACATCTGCCTCTTCTTCTCTCCTTAAAAATTTTTTTTTACATCTCTGGCCAATACATGAAATTACGTCTTCGCTTTCTTCTTCAACATTTAACATTTCCTCAAAATATTCCTGCCATCTTCCCAATACCTCCAACTCCCCATCTATATATATATATATATATATATATATATATATATATATATATATATATATATATATATATATATATATATATATATATATATATATATATATATGTCGTGCCGAATATGTAAAACTGGTCAATTAGCAAGAACTCATTAAAAATTAAGTCCTTTCTTGAAATTTCTCTTATACGTTTAAAGATATATTTTTTTCATTAACGTTAATGTAAAAATGTTTAATTTTGAACTAAAAGGAACTTAGAAAACTTACCTAACCTTATTATAACAAGAGCAATTTATTTTAGCCTAACCCAACTAAATATATTTTAGATTTGTTTACAATAATTTAATACTAAACAAACACAGTGAAAAATATTTTTTTCGTTAGGTTCAGAATTATTTTGGCGAAATTATTGCATACACAAATTTTCACTTGTCCTATATGGCAAGATGAACGTTGCTATTTAAGCCAAGATCGCAAGTTCTGCCTATTCGGCACGACATATATATATATATGTCGTGCCGAATAGGCAGAACTTGCGATCTTGGCTTAAATAGCAACGCTCATCTTGCCATATAGGACAAGTGAAAATTTGTGTATGCAATAATTTCGCCAAAATCATTCTGAACCTAACGAAAAAAATATATTTCACTGTGTTTGTTTAGTATTAAATTATTGTAAACAAAACTAAAATATATTTAGTTGGGTTAGGCTAAAATAAATTTTCTTGTTATAATAAGGTTAGGTAAGTTTTCTAAGATTCTTTTGGTACAAAATTATAAATTTTTACATGAACATTAATGAAAAAAATATATCTTTAAACGTACAAGAGAAAATTTTAGAAAGGACTTAATTTTAAATGAGTTCTTGCTAATTGACCAGTTTTACATATTCGGCACGACATATATATATATATATATATATATATATATATATATATATATATATATATATATATATATATATATATATATATATATATATATATATATATACCTCACAAGCCATTTCGGTATCATACTGAGAAAGATCAAAGTAGGATTTAATACTGCTACTGAGAGACGGGCAGCACTTGAAACAGTATCGAATCCTGCTGACTTCGATCTTTCTCTGTATATATTAGCTTGTTTCTGCGTGGTGCATTATATAAATATCGCTTGAGAGGTCAGAACATACAGGAGGAGATTGAAATAGCTTGAATCCATGCTTGAGGCTGACTGACGTGCCCCCCGATTTCCAGTAAGAGAAATATCAGTCTCTGAGATCTTCCAGAGTTTATATTTTCCTACCACCTTCGTACGGGATAGTAGTAGTAAAGCACAGTGAATAATTAACACTCCAGGAGTTAATTCCAACGATCACGGTGCCTGAAAAATGCTTCGAGCTTACTTAAGAAAACCAATTGCATCACTGCCACTGTCTCTTCTACCATTATCAAAAACATTACCAGATGTAAGAGTGTTAATGTCAGCTCCGGGTAAATATGCAGGTATTTACGTCATCCCTTGCAGTAACTGTAATACTTGTAAAGCATAAATGAACGAGATGGCTAGGGATTTATCCACACGCATTTACGAACAGAGATTTACTTATTGTAACAAAACCATCAATAACGCTTAATTGTAGCACTGAAGCACAGTAATTTTTTTTGTTAAAATAAAGAGACAATGTAACTTTTAAATTTGGAGGGCACCAAATATATGAAAAATAATTTGTCTAATAATATAAGCGCTATTTAGAGAAAAAAGTTGAAAATTGACGACCATAGATAAAACAACACCAAGATACTATATAACATAAAAATAATTAAATGATTTCACCGGGATAAATGGTCTAAGGTGAACAAATATACAATATTTTTTAAGAGGCATTTTTGTTCAATTTGGAAATAGTCAGGAAAAGAAATGAATTAAATTAGTTCGAATAAGGTGGAGTAAAACATAAATTTAAGAAAAGCTGCAACACATGGGAGAACACATAAACATATACACAAACATTCATCCCTCCCACCCTATGTAAAGAGTAAACCAAAAGAAGTTTGGAGAGTGTTTAGAAGTGGTAATGTGTTCAACAAGTGTCTGGAAACAAAGTTGAAGCAGCTGTCTCCCCAGAGTGGAGTTCTCACTCTCAAACACACCACCAAAACAACCCAGCTAACTTGTTTTCCTTCTGACTCCAGCGTTTAGTTATATTACTTTGGCAAGCACCGGGGGTCACCGTTGCTCTTCTTGTTTGATGATCACAGGTTTAGTAATACAGAAACTGTTTAACGGAATGTTCTCTCCGTTTTCTTGTTTTCTTTACATTTGCTAATGTGATAATTATACATCCTTCTAACATTCACTTTCACAATGTATGTCTGCACCTCCTTTTCTCTGTCTCTGTCTCTCTCTGTCTCTGTCTCTTTTTTTTTTTTTTTTTTTTACACAGGATTTGACAAGGTTAAAGATCCCTAGCTTTATTGACAAGCTATTTACAGGTTAAGGATTCCTAACTTTATTGACAAGCTAAGAGCTGTTACCTACATCAGCTCATTTGAAAGCATTTTTATTGTTATGAAACATACAAGTAGGGAACAGGATGAAGTTGGAGCCATCTGTGGGCCATCATTTTCATTTGATCAACTGACTTTATCTCGTTGACATCATAATGCTGTACAAATGTGTTCCATACTCGAGTCATCCTGGGTATGTATGATCTCAGATGAAGTGATGTTCTGGAGAAGGGTACAGCCAGAGTTAAGTTGCTGCTTTCTGCCCGTCTTGTGGTATAGAAGCTTGCTTCACGTTGTCCTCGAAGTGGATCCATGTGTGGTACTTTGACAATATTGGCCTTGTACATAACAGTAAGGCCACCCACATCCCTCCTGTGTTGAAAGCTCTGCTGAAATGACAGATCTATCCAGGATTGGTCCAGGCGAGAGATGAGACGTCTTGCTCTGTTCTCTACTATGTCAAGCAGTCGCATATGAGAAAGGGGGGCAGGCGAACCAAGAAAGTGGAGCATACTCAAGGTATGAGCGTACTTGTGCCTCGTACAAAATCTTGGAACCCCTGCTGTCAAGCAGATGCGAGATACGGCGAAGTGCTGTAAGATTCCTGGCTGCCTTGTTTGCAAGATTACAAAGTGGCTGTTCATGGTCAGTTTGGAGTCAAATTTCACCCCAAGGATATCAACTTCTTCTCCAGGTGCCAACACCCTCCCATTCATCCTTACTACTGCACCAGTATTACCATCATGGTGCCTAGAGACGATCATCATTTGTGTTTTCTCAGGTGCAAATGTTACTTGCCACCTATTTCCCCAAGCTGATATAGGTCATAGCTGGTGATTGATGTAGCTTAGAGCAGCTGGCATTTCTTCTCTCGGATATGTGATGTAAGTGTACAGTCGTCTGCATATGCATGTGATTCTGGGATGAGATGAAGAAGGTCATTAAAGTAGACATTACATAACAATGGTCCCAGAACGCTTCCTTGTGGAATACTTGTCCCAATAGGATGTCTTGCTGATTCTGTTCCATTGAGAACTACACTTAGAGATCTACCATGAAGGTAATCACTGAGGAGACATAGCGTAGAGCCTGCAATTCTCAGAGCTTGCAGTTTTGCTAAGAGGCCCTTGTGCCACACCCGATCGAAAGCGCCAGCAATGTCCAGTGCTACCACACAACTGACTTTGGATTCATCCAGTGACTGGTGCCACTTAGTGGAGAGCTTTAACATCAGATCAGCAGCAGAGTAACCTTTCCTGAAGCCATATTGACGATCACAAAGTAGTGAGTGGTGGTGAAAAACTCTCTCTCTCTCTCTCTCTCTCTCTCTCTCTCTCTCTCTCTCTCTCTCTCTCTCTCTCTCTCTCTCTCTCTCTCTCTCTCTCTCTCTCTCACTCTCTCTCACTCTCTCTCTCCGCGCTCGCGCGCAGACACACATACACATATGTGTCGTGTCGAAGAGGTAAAACTTGAGATTTTGGCATAAATAGCAACGCTCTTCTTGCCGAATAAAGCAAGGGAAAATTTGTTTATGCAATAATTTCGGAAAAATCATTCTGAACCTAACGGAAAAATTATATTTCATTGTGTTTGGTTATTAAATTATTGTAAACTTACCACGAATATATTTAGTTGGTTTAGGCTAAATTAAATTGCGCTTATGATAAGTTCTTTTGATACAAAATTATTAATTTTGACATTAACGTAAAATAAAACATTCTTTAAACGTACAGCTAATGTAGTCCCCATATTTAAGAAAGGAAACAGAAACGAGGCACTAAACTACAGACCTGTGTCTCTGACATGTATTGTGTGCAAAGTCATGGAGAAGATTATCAGGAGGAGAGTGGTCGAACACCTGGAAAGGAACAAGATTATAAATGAAAACCAGCATGGGTTCATGGAAGGCAAATCCTGTATCACAAACCTCCTGGAGTTTTATGACAAGGTAACAGAAGTAAGACACGAGAGAGAGGGGTGGGTAGATTGCGTTTTCCTAGACTGCAGGAAGGCCTTTGACACAGTTCCCCACAAGAGATTAGTGCAGAAGCTGGAGGATCAGGCGCACGTAAAAGGGAGGGCACTGCAATGGATAAGGGAATACCTGACAGGGAGGCAGCAACGAGTCATGGTACGTGAAGAGGTATCACAGTGGGCGCCTGTTACGAGCGGGGTCCCACAGGGGTCAGTTCTAGGACCAGTGCTATTTTTGATATATGTGAACGACATGATGGAAGGAATAGACTCTGAAGTGTCCCTGTTCGCAGATGACGTGAAGTTGATGAGAAGAATTAAATCGGACGAGGATGAGGCAGGACTGCAAAGAGACCTGGACAGGCTGGACATGTGGTCCAGTAACTGGCTTCTCGAATTCAATCCAGCCAAATGCAAAGTCATGAAGATTGGGGAGGGGCAAAGAAGACCGCAGACAGAGTATAGGCTAGGTGGACAAAGACTACAGACCTCACTCAGGGAGAAAGGGTAGTAGGTTGGTAGACAGCAACCACCCAGGGAGGTACTACCGTCCTGCCAAGTGAGTGTAAAACGAAAGCCTGTAATTGTTTTACATGATGGTAGGATTGCTGGTGTCTTTTGTCTGTCTCATAAATATGCAAGATTACAGGTACGTCTTGCTACTTCTACTTACACTTAGGTCACACTACACATACATGTACACGTTTATTTATACACACTCATCTGAGTTTTCTTTGATTTTATCTTAATAGTTCTTGGTCTTATTACTTTTCCTTTTATATCCATGGGGAAGTGGAATAAGAATCTTTCCTCCGTAAGCCATGCGTGTTGTAAAAGTCAACTAAAATGCCGGGAACAATGGGCTAGTAACCCCTTTTCCTGTAATAATTACTAAAAAGAATAAGAAGAAAATTGTCAAAGTGGGAAGTCTGAATGTGCGTGGATGTTGTGCGAATGATAAGAAAGAGATGATTGTGGATGTTATGAATGAGAAGAAGCTGGATGTCCTGGCTTTAAGTGAAACAAAGCTGAAGGGGGTGGGAGAGTTTCAGTGGAGAGGAATAAATGGGATTAGGTCAGGGGTTTCAAATAGAGTTAGAGCTAAAGAAGGAGTAGCAATAATGTTGAAGGATAAGCTATGGCAGGAAAAGAGGGACTATAAATGTATTAATTCAAGGATTATGTGGAGTAAAATAAAGGTTGGATGTGAAAAGTGGGTTATAGTAAGCGTATATGCACCTGGAGAAGAGAGAAGTGTAGAGGAGAGAGAGAGATTTTGGGAAATGTTGAGTGAATGCGTGGGGAGTTTTGAACCAAGTGTGAGAGTACTTGTGGTTGGGGATTTCAATGCTAAAGTGGGTAAAAATGTTGTGGAGGGAGTAGTAGGTAAATTTGGGGTGCCAGGGGTAAATGAAAATGGGGAGCCTTTAATTGAGCTATGTGTAGAAAGAGGTTTGGTAATAAGTAATACATATTTTATGAAAAAGAGGATAAATAAATATACAAGGTATGATATAGCACGTAATGAAAGTAGTTTGTTAGATTATGTATTGGTGGATAAAAGGTTGATGGGTAGGCTCCAGGATGTACATGTTTATAGAGGGGCAATTGATATATCGGATCATTATTTAGTTGTAGCTACAGTTAGAGTAAGAGGTAGATGGGATAAGAAGAAAATGGAAACAACAAGTAAGAGGTGAAAGTGTATAAACTAAGGGAGGAGGAAGTTCGGGTGAATATAAGCAATTATTGGCAGAAAGGTGGGCTGGTGCAAGTATGAGTAGGGGGGGGGAGTTGAAGAGGGTTGGAATAGTTTTAAAAATGCAGTATTATAATGTGGGGCAGAAGTTTGTGGTTATAGGAGGGTGGGTGCAGGAGGAAAGAGGAGTGATTGGTGGAATGATGAAGTAAAGGGTTTGATAAAAGAGAAAAAGGTAGCTTATGAGAGGTTTTTACAAAGCAGAAGTGTTATAAGAAGAGTAGAGTATATGGAGAGTAAAAGAAAGGTGAAGAGAGTGGTGAGAGAGTGCAAAAGGAGAGCAGATGATAGAGTGGGAGAGGCACTGTCAAGAAATTTTAATGAAAATAAGAAAAAATTTTGGAGTGAGTTAAACAAGTTAAGAAAGCCTAGGGAACGAATGGATATGTCAGTTAAAAACAGAGTAGGGGAGTTAGTAGATGGGGAGATGGAGGTATTGGGTAGATGGCGAGAATATTTTGAGGAACTTTTAAATGTCGACGAAGAAAGGGAGGCGGTAATTTCATGCACTGGCCAGGGAGGTATACCATCTTTTAGGAGTGAAGAAGAGCAGGATGTGAGTGTGGGGGAGGTGCGTGAGGCATTACGTAGAATGAAAGGGGGTAAAGCAGCTGGAACTGACGGGATCATGACAGAAATGTTAAAAGCAGGGGGGGATATAGTGTTGGAGTGGTTGGTATTTTTGTTTAATAAATGTATGAAAGAGGGGAAGGTACCTAGGGATTGGCAGAGAGCATGTATAGTCCCTTTATATAAAGGGAAGGGGGACAAAAGAGATTGTAAAAATTATAGAGGAATAAGTTTACTGAGTATACCAGGAAAAGTGTACGGTAGGGTTATTATTGAAAGAATTAGAGGTAAGACAGAATGTAGGATTGCGGATGAGCAAGGAGGTTTTAGAGTGGGTAGGGGATGTGTAGATCAAGTGTTTACATTGAAGCATATATGTGAACAGTATTTAGATAAAGGTAGGGAAGTTTTTATTGCATTTATGGATTTAGAAAAGGCATATGATAGAGTGGATAGGGGAGCAATGTGGCAGATGTTGCAAGTATATGGAATAGGTGGTAAGTTACTAAATGCTGTAAAGAGTTTTTATGAGGATAGTGAGGCTCAGGTTAGGGTGTGTAGAAGAGAGGGAGACTACTTCCCGGTAAAAGTAGGTCTTAGACAGGGATGTGTAATGTCACCATGGTTGTTTAATATATTTATAGATGGGGTTGTAAAAGAAGTAAATGCTAGGGTGTTCGGGAGAGGGGTGGGATTAAATTATGGGGAATCAAATACAAAATGGGAATTGACACAGTTACTTTTTGCTGATGATACTGTGCTTATGGGAGATTCTAAAGAAAAATTGCAAAGGTTAGTGGACGAGTTTGGGAGTGTGTGTAAAGGTAGAAAGTTGAAAGTGAACATAGAAAAGAGTAAGGTGATGAGGGTATCAAATGATTTAGATAAAGAAAAATTGGATATCAAATTGGGGAGGAGGAGTATGGAAGAAGTGAATGTTTTCAGATATTTGGGAGTTGACGTGTCAGCGGATGGATTTATGAAGGATGAGGTTAATCATAGAATTGATGAAGGAAAAAAGGTGAGTGGTGCATTGAGGTATATGTGGAGACAAAAAACGTTATCTATGGAGGCAAAGAAGGGAATGTATGAAAGTATAGTAGTACCAACACTCTTATATGGGTGTGAAGCTTGGGTTGTAAATGCTGCAGCGAGGAGGCGGTTGGAGGCAGTGGAGATGTCCTGTCTAAGGGCAATGTGTGGTGTAAATATTATGCAGAAAATTCGGAGTGTGGAAATTAGGAGAAGGTGTGGAGTTAATAAAAATATTAGTCAGAGGGCTGAAGAGGGGTTGTTGAGGTGGTTTGGTCATTTAGAGAGAATAGATCAAAGTTGAATGACATGGAGAGCGTATAAATCTGTAGGAGAAGAAAGGCGGGGTAGGGGTTGTCCTCGAAAAGGTTGAAGGGAGGGAGTAAAGGAGGTTTTGTGGGCGAGGGGCTTGGACTTCCAGCAAGCGTGCGTGAGCGTGTTAGATAGGAGTGAATGGAGACGAATGGTATTTGGGACCTGACGAGCTGTTGGAGTGTGAGCAGGGTAATATTTAGTGAAGGGATTCAGGGAAACCGGTTATTTTTATATAGCCGGACTTGAGTCCTGGAAATGGGAAGTACAATGCCTGCACTCTAAAGGAGGGGTTTGGGATATTGGCAGTTTGGAGGGATATGTTGTGTATCTTTATACGTATATGCTTCTAAACTGTTGTATTCTGAGCACCTCTGCAAAAACAGTGATTATGTGTGAGTGAGGTGAAAGTGTTGAATGATGATGAAAGTATTTTCTTTTTTGGGGATTTTTTTTCTTTTCGGGTCACCCTGCCTCGGTGGGAGACGGCCGACTTGTTGAAAATATATATATATATATATATATATATATATATATATATATATATATATATATATATATATATATATATATATATATATATATATATATATATATATATATATATATATATATATATATATATATGTTGTGTGTGTGTACTCACCTATTTGTACTCACCTATTTGTGGTTGCAGGGGTCGAGTCTTAGCTCCTGGCCCCGCCTCTTCACCGGTTGCTACTGGGCCCTCTCTCTCCCTGCTCCATGAGCTTTATCAAACCTCGTCTTAAAACTGTGTATGGTTCCTGCCTCCACTACGTCATTTTCTAGGCTATTCCACTGCCTGACAACTCTATGACTGAAGAAATACTTCCTAATATCTCTCTGACTCATTTGTGTCTTCAACTTCCAATTGTGGCCTCTTGTTTCTGTGTCCCCTCCCTGGAACATCCTGTCTTTGTCCACCTTGTCTATTCCACGCAGTATTTTATATGTCGTTATCATGTCTCCCCTGACCCTCCTGTCCTCCAGTGTCGTCAGGCCGATTTCCCTTAATCTTTCTTCATAGGACATTCCCCTTAGCTCTGGAACTAACCTTGTCGCAAACCTTTGTACTTTCTCTAGTTTCTTGACGTGCTTTATCAAGTGCGGGTTCCAAACAGGTGCTGCATACTCCAGTATGGGCCTGACATACACGGTGTACAGTGTCTTGAACGATTCCTTACTAAGGTATCGGAATGCTGTTCTCAGGTTTGCCAGGCGCCCATATGCTGCAGCAGTTATCTGATTGATGTGTGCTTCCGGAGACATGCTCGGTGTTATACTCACCCCAAGATCTTTCTCCTTGAGTGAGGTTTGCAGTCTTTGGCCACCTAGCCTATACTCTGTCTGTGGTCTTCTGTGCCCTTCCCCTATCTTCATGACTTTGCATTTGGCAGGATTAAATTCGAGAAGCCATTTGCTGGACCAGGTGTCCAGTCTGTCCAGGTCTCTTTGAAGTCCTGCCTGGTCCTCATCTGATTTAATTCTCCTCATTAACTTCACATCATCTGCAAACAGGGACACTTCTGAGTCTAACCCTTCCATCATGTCGTTCACATATACCAAAAATAGCACTGGTCCTAGGACCGACCCCTGTGGGACCCCGCTCGTCACAGGTGCCCACTGTGATACATCATTACGTACCATGACTCGTTGTTGCCTCCCTGTCAGGTATTCTCTGATCCATTGCAGTGCCCTTCCTGTTATATGCGCCTGATGCTCTAGCTTCTGCACTAATCTCTTGTGAGGAACTGTGTCAAAGGCCTTCTTGCAGTCCAAGAAGATGCAATCAACCCACCCCTCTCTCTCGTGTCTTACTTCTGTTATTTTATCATAAAACTCCAGAAGGTTTGTGACACAGGATTTGCCTTCCATGAATCCGTGCTGGTTGGCATTTATACTCTTGTTCCGTTCCAGGTGCTCCACCACTCTCCTCCTGATAATCTTCTCCATAACTTTGCATACTATACACGTCAATGACACAGGTCTATAGTTTAGTGCCTCTTTTCTGTCTCCTTTTTTAAAAATGGGAACTACATTTGCCGTCTTCCATACCTCAGGTAGTTGCCCAGTTTCCAGGGACGTGTTGAAGATTGTGGTAAGTGGCACGCACAACATATCTGCTCCCTCTCTAAGGACCCACGGGGAGATGTTGTCCGGTCCCATTGCCTTTGAGGTATCGATGTCCCTTAGCAGTTTCTTCACCTCCTCCTCATCTGTATGTATGTCGTCCAACACTTGTTGGTGTATTCCTTGCTGGTGTCCCCATCTGGTCTGTCCCCCCAGAGTCCTTCCTGTCTCTACTGTAAATACTTCCTTAAATCTCGTGTTGAGCTCCTCACATACCTCTTGATCGTTTCTTGTGAGTTCTCCACCTTCTTTCCTCAGCCTTATCACCTGGTCCTTGACTGTTGTCTTCCTCCTAATGTGGCTATACAGCAGTTTCGGGTCAGATTTGACTTTCGATGCTATGTCGTTTTCATACTGTCGCTGGGCCTCCCTCCTTATCTGTGCATACTCGTTTCTGGCTCTTCTACTAATCTCCTTGTTTTCCTGGGTCCTATGCCTCCTGTACCTTTTCCATTCTCTGTTGCACTTAGTTTTTGCCTCCCTACACCTTCGGGTAAACCAAGGACTCGTTTTGGTCTTCCTATTATTTCTGTTTCCCTTGGGAACAAACCTTTCCTCTGCCTCCTTGCACTTTGTTGCCACATATTCCATCATCTCGTTTACTGATTCCCACTTTCAGGAAGTTTCTCATACTTGTGTACCCCCCTCATGTTTCATTCCTGTTACCTTTATAACTCCTATATCTTTCCTCAGGATCTGATATCCCGTTGGGAAGATTGTTTGTGTACCAAATGTCTTTCACTGATTCTTTCGTTCCACTCCTCATGTTTATTCGTTATTCCATCCGCGTTTGTGTACCAAACTTTCAGTTTCTTTTCTATCACTGTGGTCAAGAATATTGGGGTTGGGGGAGCGAGAGCCTTGGTGGGGGCCTATATGGGGCTGTGGTGTAGGTGGGGTTTGTGATGATGGGGGTGGGGTCAGAATGCCCATAAGGGACAGCTGTTGGGGTGAGGTTTGTGATATGGGGGTTGGTGGCAGAGGGAACAGTGAGTGGGTTGTAGTATAGGTTGCTCAGTTGCGTTGGGAATGTCGCGGTTGGAGTCTTTTGGTGGGAGATTCTGTGGGGTGTGTTTGCCCTTCCTCCTGTGTCTGGGTCCTGCTCATCTTCGTCATTGCCTCTCGTTCCTCCTTGCGTCTCTGTACCCTCTCTTTCAGTGTAGTCCTTTCTTCTTGTGTTCTGTCGCGGTCGAGGTATACTCTCTGGTACCCCTGTTTGTCCCTCAGTCTTGCTTTCTCTTGCAGAATCCTGGTTCGAACTGATTCTTCCTTGAAAATTACTTTGACAGGCTGTATCCTTCCACTCGCAAACCACCCAATTCTCTGAAAATTTGTCACCTGGGTCATATCGCCCTCACCTATTGTTTTCATGATGCCTTCAATCATTTTTTTCTCCTCCTGTTTTATTTCTTCAAAGTTGTCCCCCTTGGCTTCTTGGAGCCCGTACACAAAAACTGACCTCGCCCTTTCCTCCTCCCACTGAGTCTCCATCTGCTTCCTCTGAGGCATTTTATTTCCTTCCATTGACATGTTCTTGCCTTCAGTCCCTGTCATATCTGAAACTTCTATTCTCAGTGAACTGTCTTTCATGACCAGCTGTCCCTTGCTACTGCAGTTGGCTGTTAGAATCTCTGCATATAGCATACCTTCATTGTCTTCGGACCTGTCATTTGATCTTAGTGTGCTCCTCGTCTTTTCCCTGGCCCCACGTGGGTCTGATAGGGCCTTCGCGTACGGCATGTCTCCTTTGTTGCTTACCGTCCCCTTGTCTGCGCCTGACATTGAATTTCCTGATGTCACATCTGAATTGTCATTTGTCTCTCTAATCTGTTTCAGGCTTTGCAGTTTCTCTTCTAAGCACTGTATCCTAGCTTCTGCTGCTAAGACCTGTACTTCCCACTTCCTGCACTCTTCAGCTATCCGCTCCTCCATTTTCTTACCAAGCTCTACTATCTTCCTTCCCCACTCTTCCTCCCTTTTTTGGAGCTCTAACTCCCAGTCTTTCCTCCCTGGTTCGTCCACCAGATCTCTGGTTTTCCATCCTCTAGGGCCACCATTTTCTTTTTTTTTTTTTTTTTTTTTTTTTTACCACAGACAGAAGGCTAGAGGAGGGAGAGGGTGAGAGGGGGAGAGAGAAAGGGTAGAAAGAGGGAGAGAGAGGAGAGAGTATGGGGGTGAGGGATAAGACCAAGGGGGTGAGAGAGAGAAACGAGAGGGGAGACAAAGGGTAGAGGGAGGGAGAAAGAGAGGGAGAGAGAAAGAGAGGGAGAAAGGAGGGTGAGGGAAAAGGCTATGAGAGAGAGAAATGTGAGGGATGGGTAGAAATAAAGAAAAAGGGAGATGGAGAGAGAAGCCTATACAGAGAGAGGAGGGTGAGGGATAGGGTTATGGGAGAGAGAGAGAGAGAGAGAGAGAGAGTAGGGGGAAGGGGAGGGAAAAAGGCTATGAGAGAGAGAAACGCGAGGGAGGGGGAGAGAGAAAGATAGGAGGGAGGAGGGAGTGAAGGCAAGAGCGGGGGAGGGGAAAGGTCTGTGGGGGAGGGAAAGGTGTGTGGGGGGGTGAGGGGACGCGGTCAAATTCCAAGGATCAGCTGTGTGAATGAGTGGGTGTGTGTACTCACCTAGTTGTGGTTTCAGGGGTCGAGACTCAGCTCCTGGCCCCGAGTGTGTATGTGTGTGCGCGCGTGTGTGTGTGAGCACGTCAGTTGTTTATATGTCCCAGAAATACATTTCACCTCTGTGTATCCGTAATACTAATAAGATACCATTAACACTGAGAGTAATTCTAATAATTATAATACTAGCGTGTGTTAACGAGTCTTTCTTTCACCCAGTTATGTACTACCTTTTACTACATGTGTACCCAATACTTGCTTCTCAGATTGTACTGTCTTTGTGTCCTAAAACATTATCTCTCGAAACTGTTGTCAGGGCTGTAGTCCCATTAGCCCCGACTTAATCCTCCTGCCTATTCCTTGCTCCTACAAATTTTATCTTCCTACTACTGCTAGGTGTTGTGTGTATGATAATCGCTCTGGAGCAGGGTTTGTGATAGCCAGCTACCAGTGATCGTAGGGCCGGCTCTACCACTCAAAACTTCCCGCCAACCACAAACAGGTGATTTGTACGTTACAACTCAGAGGGGACGTCCATCCAGATGCCTGATGTACGATGCTCGCTGTACGATGCTCGCTGTACGATGACTCGTGCACCTCGCCCTTCCACCTCTGACTTCTTCACTGTTCTTTTCTCGTTGCCCTTTCGAGTCCTCATTTACCACACTTATCACTTGTATACTGCTACTTTTATAATTTACACTTCACTTTTGGTAAGTACACTTCTTATTTGTGATGACACCCAACCTGCTATGGTGGTGCTACTTCCTCAGGCCTACTGCTGCCACCTTCTCTGCTTATATATATTTATGTATATATATATATATATATATATATATATATATATATATATATATATATATATATATATATAATATATATAAATATATATATATATATAATATATATATATATAATATATATATTTTTTTTTTTTATTATCACACTGGCCGATTCCCACCAAGGCAGGGTGGCCCGAAAAAGAAAAACTTTCACCATCATTCACTCCATTACTGTCTTGCCAGAAGGGTGCTTTACACTACAGTTTTTAAACTGCAACATTAACACCCCTCCTTCAGAGTGCAGGCACTGTACTTCCCATCTCCAGGACTCAAGTCCGGCCTGCCGGTTTCCCTGAACCCCTTCATAAATGTTACTTTGCTCACACTCCAACAGCACGTCAAGTATTAAAAACCATTTGTCTCCATTCACTCCTATCAAACACGCTCACGCATGCCTGCTGGAAGTCCAAGCCCCTCGCACACAAAACCTCCTTTACCCCCTCCCTCCAACCTTTCCTAGGCCGACCCCTACCCCGCCTTCCTTCCACTACAGACTGATACACTCTTGAAGTCATTCTGTTTCGCTCCATTCTCTCTACATGTCCGAACCACCTCAACAACCCTTCCTCAGCCCTCTGGACAACAGTTTTGGTAATCCCGCACCTCCTCCTAACTTCCAAACTACGAATTCTCTGCATTATATTCACACCACACATTGCCCTCAGACATGACATCTCCACTGCCTCCAGCCTTCTCCTCGCTGCAACATTCATCACCCATGCTTCACACCCATATAAGAGCGTTGGTAAAACTATACTCTCATACATTCCCCTCTTTGCCTCCAAGGACAAAGTTCTTTGTCTCCACAGACTCCTAAGTGCACCACTCACTCTTTTCCCCTCATCAATTCTATGATTCACCTCATCTTTCATAGACCCATCCGCTGACACGTCCACTCCCAAATATCTGAATACATTCACCTCCTCCATACTCTCTCCCTCCAATCTGATATTCAATCTTTCATCACCTAATCTTTTTGTTATCCTCATAACCTTACTCTTTCCTGTATTCACCTTTAATTTTCTTCTTTTGCACACCCTACCAAATTCATCCACCAATCTCTGCAACTTCTCTTCAGAATCTCCCAAGAGCACAGTGTCATCAGCAAAGAGCAGCTGTGACAACTCCCACTTTGTGTGTGATTCTTTATCTTTTAACTCCACGCCTCTTGCCAAGACCCTCGCATTTACTTCTCTTACAACCCCATCTATAAATATATTAAACAACCACGGTGACATCACACATCCTTGTCTAAGGCCTACTTTTACTGGGAAAAAATTTCCCTCTTTCCTACATACTCTAACTTGAGCCTCACTATCCTCGTAAAAACTCTTCACTGCTTTCAGTAACCTACCTCCTACACCATACACTTGCAACATCTGCCACATTGCCCCCCTATCCACCCTGTCATACGCCTTTTCCAAATCCATAAATGCCACAAAGACCTCTTTAGCCTTATCTAAATACTGTTCACTTATATGTTTCACTGTAAACACCTGGTCCACACACCCCCTACCTTTCCTAAAGCCTCCTTGTTCATCTGCTATCCTATTCTCCGTCTTACTCTTAATTCTTTCAATAATAACTCTACCATACACTTTACCAGGTATACTCAACAGACTTATCCCCCTATAATTTTTGCACTCTCTTTTATCCCCTTTGCCTTTAAACAAAGGAACTATGCATGCTCTCTGATAATCCCTAGGTACCTTACTCTCTTCCATACATTTATTAAATAATTGCACCAACCACTCCAAAACTATATCCCCACCTGCTTTTAACATTTCTATCTTTATCCCATCAATCCCGGCTGCCTTACCCCCTTTCATTTTACCTACTGCCTCACGAACTTCCCCCACACTCACAACTGGCTCTTCCTCACTCCTACAAGATGTTATTCCTCCTTGCCCTATACACGAAATCACAGCTTCCCTATCTTCATCAACATTTAACAATTCCTCAAAATATTCCCTCCATCTTCCCAATACCTCTAACTCTCCATTTAATAACTCTCCTCTCCTATTTTTAACTGACAAATCCATTTGTTCTCTAGGCTTTCTTAACTTGTTAATCTCACTCCAAAACTTTTTCTTATTTTCAACAAAATTTGTTGATAACATCTCACCCACTCTCTCATTTGCTCTCTTTTTACATTGCTTCACCACTCTCTTAACCTCTCTCTTTTTCTCCATATACTCTTCCCTCCTTGCATCACTTCTACTTTGTAAAAACTTCTCATATGCTAACTTTTTCTCCCTTACTACTCTCTTTACATCATCATTCCACCAATCGCTCCTCTTCCCTCCCGCACCCACTTTCCTGTAACCACAAACTTCTGCTGAACACTCTAACACTACATTTTTAAACCTACCCCATACCTCTTCGACCCCATTGCCTATGCTCTCATTAGCCCATCTATCCTCCAATAGCTGTTTATATCTTACCCTAACTGCCTCCTCTTTTAGTTTATAAACCTTCACCTCTCTCTTCCCTGATGCTTCTATTCTCCTTGTATCCCATCTACCTTTTACTCTCAGTGTAGCTACAACTAGAAAGTGATCTGATATATCTGTGGCCCCTCTATAAACATGTACATCCTGAAGTCTACTCAACAGTCTTTTATCTACCAATACATAATCCAACAAACTACTGTCATTTCGCCCTACATCATATCTTGTATACTTATTTATCCTCTTTTTCTTAAAATATGTATTACCTATAACTAAACCCCTTTCTATACAAAGTTCAATCAAAGGGCTCCCATTATCATTTACACCTGGCACCCCAAACTTACCTACCACACCCTCTCTAAAAGTTTCTCCTACTTTAGCATTCAGGTCCCCTACCACAATTACTCTCTCACTTGGTTCAAAGGCTCCTATACATTCACTTAACATCTCCCAAAATCTCTCTCTCTCCTCTGCATTCCTCTCTTCTCCAGGTGCATACACGCTTATTATGACCCACTTCTCGCATCCAACCTTTACTTTAATCCACATAATTCTTGAATTTACACATTCATATTCTCTTTTCTCCTTCCATAACTGATCATTCAACATTACTGCTACCCCTTCCTTTGCTCTAACTCTCTCAGATACTCCAGATTTAATCCCATTTATTTCCCCCCACTGAAACTCCCCTACCCCCTTCAGCTTTGTTTCGCTTAGGGCCAGGACATCCAACTTCTTTTCATTCATAACATCAGCAATCATCTGTTTCTTGTCATCCGCACTACATCCACGCACATTTAAGCATCCCAGTTTTATAAAGTTTTTCTTCTTCTCTTTTTTAGTAAATGTCTACAGGAGAAGGGGTTACTAGCCCATTGCTCCCGGCATTTTAGTCGCCTCATACGACACGCATGGCTTACGGAGGAAAGATTCTTTTCCACTTCCCCATGGACAATAGAAGAAATAAAGAAGAACAAGAGCTATTTAGAAAAAGGAGAAAAACCTAGATGTATGTATATATATATGCATGTGCGTGTCTGTGAAGTGTGACCAAAGTGTAAGTAGGAGTAGCAAGATATCCCTGTTATCTAGCGTGTTTATGAGACAGAAAAAGAAACCAGCAATCCTACCATCATGCAAAACAGTTACAGGTTTCTGTTTCACAGTCATCTGGCAGGACGGTAGTACTTCCCTGGGTGGTTGCTGTCTACCAACCTACTACCTATATATATATATATATATATATATATATATATATATATATATATATATATATATATATATATATATATATATATATATATATATATATATATATTCATGATGCGAGGACACACGTTGGTGTGTTAACTCGGAATTAAATTCATTTTACTCCATCTCTTTTGATATACCAGCCTTCACAAGCGTTAATATATGGACTGTTTGTGAAGGCTAGTATTTCATTGCTTGTGAAGGCTGGTATATCATTGTCTGTGAAGGCTGGTATATCTGTTTGTGAAGGCTGGTATACCATTGTCTGTGAAGGCTGGTACATCATTGTTTGTGAAGGCTGGTATATCATTGTCTGTGAAGGCTGGTATATCATTGTTTGTGAAAGCTGGCATATCATTGTCTGTGAAGGCTGGTATATCATTGTTTGTGAAAGCTGGTATATCATTGTCTGTGAAGGCTGGTATATCATTGTCTGTGAAGGCTGGTATATCATTGTTTGTGAAAGCTGGCATATCATTGTCTGTGAAGGCTGGTATATCATTGTCTGTGAAGGCTGGTATATCATTGTCTGTGAAGGCTGGTATATCATTGTCTGTGAAGGCTGGTATATCATTGTTTGTGAAAGCTGGCATATCATTGTCTGTGAAGGCTGGTATATCATTGTCTGTGAAGGCTGGTATATCATTGTCTGTGAAGGCTGGTATATCATTGTCTGTGAAGGCTGGTATATCATTGTTTGTGAAAGCTGGTATATCATTGTCTGTGAAGGCTGGTATATCATTGTTTGTGAAAGCTGGTATATCATTGTCTGTGAAGGCTGGTATATCAGTGTTTATGAAGGCTGGTATATCAAACATGAGAAGAATGAAATTGGTTCTGACCTGACAACACTAACGTATGCATGTCTTCTGTACTGTAGTGTTCACTGTGAGAGACACAGTTCTCCACTTTAGTGTTCACTGTGAGAGAGACAGTTCTTCTCTACTGCAGTTTTCACTGTGAGAGACAGCTCTTCTCCACTGTAGTGTTCACTGTGAGAGAGAGTTCTCTTCTACTGTAGAGGAGAAGAACTGTGAGAGACTTCTCCTCTACTGTGAGAGACACAAGGGACCAGGACGAGGGGACACAGATGGGAGGGACCAGGACGAGGGGACACAGATGGGAGGGACCAGGACGAGGGGACACAGATGGGAGGGACCAGGACGAGGGGACACAGATGGGAGGGACCAGGACGAGGGGACACAGATGGGAGGGACCAGGACGAGGGGACCAGGACGAGGGGACACAGATGGGAGGGACCAGGACGAGGGGACACAGATGGGAGGGACCAGGGAGGGACCAGGACGAGGGGACACAGATGGGAGGGACCAGGACGAGGGGACACAGATGGGAGGGACCAGGACGAGGGGACACAGATGGGAGGGACCAGGACGAGGGGACACAGATGGGAGGGACCAGGACGAGGGGACACAGATGGGAGGGACCAGGACAGGAGGGGACACAGATGGGAGGGACCAGGACGAGGGGACACAGATGGGAGGGACCAGGACGAGGGGACACAGATGGGAGGGACCAGGACGAGGGGACACAGATGGACACAGAGGGACCAGGACGAGGGGACACAGATGGGAGGGACCAGGACGAGGGGACACAGATGGGAGGGACCAGGACGAGGGGACACAGATGGGAGGGACCAGGACGAGGGGACACAGATGGGAGGGACCAGGACGAGGGGACACAGATGGGAGGGACCAGGACGAGGGGACACAGATGGGAGGGACCAGGACGAGGGGACACAGATGGGAGGGACCAGGACGAGGGGACACAGATGGGAGGGACCAGGACGAGGGGACACAGATGGGAGGGAGGGGGAGGGACACAGATGGGAGGGACCAGGACGAGGGGACACAGATGGGAGGGACCCGGACGAGGGGACACAGATGGGAGGGACCAGGACGAGGGGACACAGATGGGAGGGACCAGGACGAGGGGACACAGATGGGAGGGACCAGGACGAGGGGACACAGATGGGAGGGACCAGGACGAGGGGACACAGATGGGAGGGACCAGGACGAGGGGACACAGATGGGAGGGGAGGGACCAGGACGAGGGGACACAGATGGGAGGGACCAGGACGAGGGGACACAGATGGGAGGGACCAGGACGAGGGGACACAGATGGGAGGGACCAGGACGAGGGGACACAGATGGGAGGGACCAGGACGAGGGACCAGGACGAGGGGACACAGATGGGAGGGACCAGGACGAGGGGACACAGATGGGAGGGACCAGGACGAGGGGACACAGATGGGAGGGACCAGGACGAGGGGACACAGATGGGAGGGACCAGGACGAGGGGACACAGATGGGAGGGACCAGGACGAGGGGACACAGATGGGAGGGACCAGGACGAGGGGACACAGATGGTAGGGACCAGGACGAGGGGACACAGATGGTAGGGACAGGACAGGATGGGAGGGACAGGACGAGGGGGGACACAGATGGTAGGGACCAGGACGAGGGGACACAGATGGGAGGGACCAGGACGAGGGGACACAGATGGTAGGGACCAGGACGAGGGGACACAGATGGGAGGGACCAGGACGAGGGGACACAGATGGGAGGGACCAGGACGAGGGGACACAGATGGGAGGGACCAGGACGAGGGGACACAGATGGGCGGGACCAGGAGGAGGGGACACAGATGGATGGGAGGGACCAGGACGAGGGGACACAGATGGGAGGGACCAGGACGAGGGGACACAGATGGGAGGGACCAGGACGAGGGGACACAGATGGGAGGGACCAGGACGAGGGGACACAGATGGGAGGGACCAGGACGAGGGGACACAGATAGGAGGGACCAGGACGAGGGGACACAGATGGGAGGGACCAGGACGAGGGGACACAGATGGGAGGGACCAGGACGAGGGGACACAGATGGGAGGGACCAGGACGACGGGACACAGATGGGAGGGACCAGGACGAGGGGACACAGATAGGGACCAGGACGAGGGACACAGGGAGGGACCAGGACGAGGGGACACAGATGGGAGGGACCAGGACGAGGGGACTCAGATGGGAGGGACCAGGACGAGGGGACACAGATGGGAGGGACCAGGACGAGGGGACATAGATGGGAGGGACCAGGACTACGGAACACAGATGGGAGGGACCAGGACGAGGGGACACAGATGGGAGGGACCAGGACGAGGGGACACAGATGGGAGGGACCAGGACGAGGGGACACAGTGGGAGGGACCAGGACTACGGAACACAGATGGGAGGGACCAGGACGAGGGGACACAGATGGGAGGGACCAGGACGAGGGGACACAGATGGGAGGGACCAGGACGAGGGGACACAGATGGGAGGGACCAGGACGAGGGGACACAGATGGGAGGGACCAGGACGAGGGGACACAGATGGGAGGGACCAGGACGAGGGGACACAGATGGGAGGGACCAGGACGAGGGGACACAGATGGGAGGGACCAGGACGAGGGGACACAGATGGGAGGGACCAGGACGAGGGGACACAGATGGGAGGGACCAGGACTAGGGGACACAGATGGGAGGGACCAGGACGAGGGGACACAGATGGGAGGTTCCAGGACGAGGGGACACAGATGGGAGGGACCAGGACGAGGGGACACAGATGGGAGGGACCAGGACGAGGGGACACAGATGGGAGGGACCAGGACGAGGGGACACAGATGGGAGGGACCAGGACGAGGGGACACAGCTGGGAGGGACCAGGACGAGGGGACGCGGGTGGGAGGGACCAGGACGAGGGAACACAGATGGGAGGGACCAGGACGAGGGGACACAGATGGATGATGGTGATTGTACAAGTAATTATTTTCATTATTTTCAGGAGATTGTTAGATAACGCATTCCATCAGAAAATTAGTAATTACTTCCGTCCTGATAGGTGCCTGTTTCATCGCTCTTAATGATTCAGTTAGCATAAGTATGATTATAGACAGTATAATAGAACATCAACTTTAATCCAATCAGGAAGAATACAAAGTTGTTTCAAAAGCAAAGGTTCATTGAGGAATTAATATTGCCCAAGTGTCAGTAATAACAAAATCTCATAAGAATAACTCATTAGTGTTCTAATTTAACATTTTTTTTTATATTTTCTTTAAAAGACATGCATAGTACATAAACGTAAACGACAAATTACATAGCGAAAACAGTGATGAAAAAATCTGCATAGTACATGTACTTTCCAATTAACATATTACATCTTAAGACACAAATCTGTACAGTAAACAATGACCATTCCAATCCTTGAAGTAATGACATTATGTCTGGAACACTAAATCTAACCTAAAGACCCCTTGGCAAGTACATCTAATTCCTGATTGTACATCCTGCCACGGAATGTACGCCTTACATTGTACATCCTGCCACGGAATGTACACCTTACATTGTACATCCTGCCACGGAATGTACACCTTACATTGTACATCCTGCCACGGAATGTACACCTTACATTGTACATCCTGCCACGGAATGTACACCTTACATTCTGAAAACACTACCCCCCCCCCTTCTTGCATGTCAATCCACCTGACACGTAACAATCTTTATATGTAACTTTATATTGTATGAAATACTTTCATTATTCCATATTGAACAACATGATACGTTCAGTATCACTCAATGTATTGATATAATATAAAATTCAATTCTACATGATTCATGTACAACGTATATCTACTAAACACCCAAACATATCACCTTCTCCAGGAAGGTATAAATATATACATATGTTACATACACTTTACAACACAACCAGTGAAACTACAAAAACCTAATCCTATGTCATCCATCCAATAGCCTATAATACATGTTAACTCAACGGTAACCTAAACCTACGGGCTCTATATAGCTCCCATGAAAAAACAATATGTAATAAGAACACAGGATGAGTCAAGCTTTCTAAAAATATTTCACCCATATCATTAAAACCACTACTAAGATGTAAGTCTGTTAGCACAAAACATAACAGTGCATGACCTTCACACGTCGATAAATACTGAAGCCTTCCTACCACACGCAATACTTCATGTGTATATATATATTTCACATTCACACAGTGCACCCACATTGTCATTTCATTACACACATACCAATAATTTCGTTTCAGATATATAATATTCCATCACATTACGACATCTGTCGTCCTTTGTCAATTATATAATTAATAAAATTGAAGTACTTGTATCGTTCACAACACACAACCCGCTCATCACACAGTCAAAGGCACTTATGTCTCAGTACTATATTCATTCTCTTCCACACTAAACCCTTTCACATTATCCTTCTCGGGAAGCCAGCCCTCCGCGACTCCTTACATTTCACGTAAATCCCATAAATCCCTCAACCTAAAACTCCGATAGCCCTTAGTAAAAGCAGTCTCCCAACTCCCTCCGTAAATTTCAGTATTACGACACTTTGTTCTGTAAAATGTCGCAGCTAACACCTTTATCCTCTCATCCACGCCCACCTCCCTCATGGCCCATGACGTATAAATAAAATCCTTGACCAAATACGCCACTGCATTCTCCACCATCTTACTCACCCCGCCTACATCCAGACTTAAAGCCTGCAACACCTGCAATCCTCCCCCACCCACTAACCTGAACACCTTTCCTAACCAGACCCTCACAACTTCTATACAGTCACAAAAATATACCGCATGAAAAATTGTCTCCATGCTTCCACACGCTCTACATTCCCCTCCCTCCCTTATCCTCCTATTGAATAGGACAACCCCAGACGGCAAAATCCCATGTAAAAATCTAAATGTGGAAAATACTGTATATATTTTCCAGAAATACAGTAGTTATTAAATGTAAATAGATGGCAATACTATATTTAAAATTTATGCAATCGAAAATGGGAAGCTGCGCCTGCGCAGAAGGGGTCTCGCCATCTTGGTTTTGAATTGGATACAACGTTAATATAATGGGAAGAATTTTTCGTGCTCTAGAAGTTAAAATTGGATTGACCCCTCTCAAATAGGAGGCGAAATTGGTGGATGTGAATTCCTGCATAACTTGAGATACCAGACGACTGGACAAGACAGCTCCAGGAACCT
Organism: Cherax quadricarinatus; assembly: GCF_038502225.1. Lineage (NCBI taxonomy): Eukaryota > Metazoa > Arthropoda > Malacostraca > Decapoda > Parastacidae > Cherax > Cherax quadricarinatus. Next base: position 82,761 of record NW_027196237.1, read on the forward strand.
CAGATAAGCTCTCTAGATTTGTGTATAATTCTGGCCAGTGTTTTCATAAATTTAGTTAGTAAGGTTTTTCTGAGTATGATACAACTTAATATACAGTCAAATTGGTGAGTGATATTAAGATATATTTTCCTTCCTTATATATAATTATTTTTAATATACAATCCACAAATTTATATATTTACCAGCATTCCTGGTGATGTATATTTCATTTAATTAATAGGTCCAGAGCAACTTGTGGATATGACAGTGGTAGGTATCGAAGGGGGACATTTTTTTGCGACCTAGATGTCCCAAATTCTTACTTGTCTAACTGATAAATAATAATTATCTATGTTCATTTACTGTTATGTATATAATGATACATCCAAGAAAATGCAATTTTCCACATTTAATTAGCCCGTTGGTCCTTCGAACCGGATGTAATTAGTGAAGCCATTAATTAGCTAATTACTTAATAATTATATGTGAAATAACAGAAGGAGGTGGATGTTAAGTTCACAAATTTACTTAATGTGTAGTGGATTATAATAATTACGATATTAATTTTGATAAGCTAAGCTCAAGTCTGGCTAAGTTTATATTAATTTGTATAATATTAATTTGATAAGCCAATTTTGGCCAAGATTTTTATCAGTGTATGTGTAATTGATAAGCCATGTGTAGCTAATTATTAATGTGTATATTAATTTTCCTATGCCAAATTCTGGCAAGGATTATATTAATTTGAGTAATATAAATTTTGATAAGCCAAGTTGGGCTAAAGGTTTGTATTAATGCACATTTAAAATTATATTATAATTTCTTGCATGTGTAATTGCTAAGCTCAAGTAGTTAGAATTTATTTAAAGGTAAGTTATACTATTTACCTTTATAAAGTGCATAATTTAGTACATAATCAGTGTTATTAAGTTGAATTTAATACATTGCATCATGGCTGAAAATGAGGAAATTAATGTAGAAGACAAACATATGGAATATAGAGCAAAGAAAGCATCTCTGCAAGCTAGAAAGGATCATGTAACAAAAGCATACAATGAATGTTTGGAATTAATGAATCAAGAAACTGTGAATACTGATGATTTAAAATTGTATTTAGATGCTTTAGGTAATAGATATGATTCATACAAATTATATTACAACAAATATGAAGGAGATTTGTTAGTAAACTGTGTAGATGAGACTGAAGTAGATCTCATAATTAATCAGTATTATGAATTAGAAGAAAAGATTCTTTCTTGTAAAAGTCAAGCCTTGAATAAATTAAAATGTGTAAACCAGACAGTTAATCAGTCTGCTCCAACAAATAATATGTCTTTGCCAAAACTCCCAGAACTATGTTTACCTGTGTTTAATCCTGGAGAAAACTGGGAGGAATTTTGGTCAATTTTTAAAGCAGCTGTGCATGACAGGAGTGACCTAGCCTGTGTAACTAAATTATTTTACCTCAAAGGACAGGTAAGAGGAGATGCTCACATACTCATACAAGCCTTTCCCAATGTAGATGACTCTTACAAGGAAGCAGTTGACTTGTTGAAGGTCACTTATGGTAATATAGAAGAAAGTAGGTTGGATCTAGTGAATATCATTGTTAATTTAAAATCTCCAGATCATACTTACAAAGGTTTACAACAGTTTAGAGTTAAACTGGAGAGCACTCTCAAAACATTAAGTAATAAATATAATCTGAAGGAATCAGACTGGTTATTGAGTGCCATGGTACAGAATAAATTAAGCTGTAAAACACTGAATGACTCTCGAATAAATATCACAAAGGTTATTTTGGTCTGGAGGAAATAAGACTAGGTCTACAAGAATTAATTGTGCAGTTGCAGACCAGCCAACCAACTCATTTTAAAGATGCAACACATAATAACTCTGAGGTATCTGTCAAGTTTCACAAAGGGAAAAATTATCCCAATGGTAATAATCAAAATTCATTTCCTAAAAATAGTTGCATAGGTGCATATCAAGTAGCAAGAATCAGAAATAATGATTCTCCACAAGGTAAGAAGAATAAGTACCCTCCTAAGAGTAGCACAGTTAATAAGAAACCAGTCAAAGAAAGGAGAGATTGTCTTTTCTGCAAGGGTACTCATTTTTCTAACAATTGCAATGCATATAATTCATGGAATGATAAAGTTGAAAGATTGGAGGAACTTGGCAGATGTATCAGGTGTTTGAGTAATCACAATGTAAAGGATTGTTATGCCAAATTAAACTTCTGTTATCAATGTCACAAAGGAAGACACCATATAGTCATGTGTAAAGGTCTATATGATAATGTTGATAATGATAATGTTGACAATCCTGATACAACAGTAGCTAATGTCAAAATTGCTGCTAACGTTAATAATGATGGTTTTGCTGAAGTAGCCTTACCTGTGTTACAGGTAAAAATTGATGATAAAAGGCATAAATCTAAAAATGTAACTGCACTATTGGACCAGGGATCCCAGCGTACTTTCATTAAACGTAAATGTTTTGATGGTATGAAAGTACAGATGGGAGATCCCACAACTTTAAAATTATCTGTTTTTTTCTCAGATAAAAGAGCTCAATTGTATGACACTGTTTATGTAACTGTCAGGTTGGGCAATGAGAAAAAACGTGTTAATGCAGTAATTGTAGATAGACTTCCAGAGAAAATATCTACAGTAGGGCTTAGTAAAGCTACAGAAAGACTTTCACATAATGTAAATTTAGCACCTTCTGGGGTAAGTGATGATTCTGTAGGCCCAATAAATATTTTGATAGGTAGTGACTATTATGCCTCCTTTGTAAAGGGTATGGTAAAGAAATGTGGTGTCACCCTTTTGAAGACTGCAGGAGGCCATGTAATGTATGGTAGGATTCCTCGTAATAATAATTCATGACTAGAGGAAACTACAAATACCATAACTGTGTGTCTTACTCATGAAGTCGTACCCCAGTATAATTCTTCCATAGAGGATGGTGTTGAGCCAGTGCATAAATTGTGGGAATTAGACAGCATTGGAATAAATGTAAATGAAGAAAGTCCAGACGATTCTTTTACTCAGGAACAATACCTGAGAGATGTAAAATTTGAATCTGGACAATACTGGGTACGACTTCCGTGGAGACTGAACCATCCAGAATTGCCCACTAATTACAGAATGGCATATGGACAATTAAAAGCTCAGCTCCGCGAACTGAGTAAGACACCAGAATTGTTAACTGCCTATAATGATATAATTGCTGAGCAGTTAATTAATAAATTTATAGAAGAGGTACCTCCTGAGCAAGCCAAAATTTATGGTCACTATTTGCCACATCACGGAGTGAAGAAGGATTCTAAGACCACTCCTCTGAGAATTGTGTTTAATTGTAGTGCCAGGAGTAACAAAAATGTACCTAGTTTAAATGACTGTTTGATGACAGGTCCGTCGTTGACGGAAAAATTAGGAGATATCTTATTAAATTTCAGAGTAAAGAATTATGCCTTTACGGCTGACATAAGTAAAGCTTTCCTAAGAGTGGGTTTACAAGAGGCTGATCGGGATCGTACCCTCTTCTTATGGCCTGAGAATCCTATTGACCCACTTAGTCCTCTGAAAACCTTTCGGTTTAGGAGCGTATTATTTGGTGCTACATCCAGTCCGTTCCTACTTCAAGCGACGATAAATGCACACCTTAAATGTATGGGAAGTCCATTGAGTAAAGTAATGAGCAAACAATTTTATGTGGACAATTTCCTGGGTGTGACGTCAACTGAAGAGGAACTGTTAATGACTTATGGAGAGGCTAATAAAATAATGCAAAGTGCAAATATGCCTCTGAGAGAATGGAATAGTAATTCGTCCAAATTGAAGGACAAAATAAGTAAAGATTACCCTGGAGATGAAGTGCCAAAATGTAGTAATGTATTGGGTTTAAATTGGGATACTGAGAGAGATTTGTTAATGTTAAAACCTAATAATTACAGTATGCCCAATAAATTAACTAAGAGAGTTTTGCTTGCTGAAGTTTCCAAATGTTTTGATCCACTAGGTTTAGTGTCACCCCTTACTATAAGAGGGAAATTATTAATACAGGAAGCATGGAAACTTAAATGTGCTTGGGATGAAATTCTACCTGAGGAATTCATTAACAGGTGGGATGAATTAATTGGTGATTATGAAAAAATTCCAATGTTGGAGTTCCCATGCCAGGTGGCCAATCCAAATGGGAAAAATGTACTCCACATTTTTTGTGATGCTTCAAAATTGGCATATGGAGCAGTTGCTTACCTTCAATGTAATAGTGTTATTTCTCTTGTTATGTCTAAGGCTAAAGTGTCTCCAATTAAATCACATACCTTACCTCAGTTGGAATTAACAGCCATTTACATAGGTGTCAAATTAGCCAATTATATAAGAAATAAGTTGCAGGAGATAAATATTAGCGACACTGTAATTTAGTCTGATAATGTGGTATCCTTACAGTGGATTAGTAATGGAAACAGTAAAATTGTGTACATACAAAACAGAGTCGCTGAAATTAATCAGTTGCAAGAGAAGTATAATAGTTTGGGTCAGCATATGTTAACATTTAATCATATACCTGGCGAGGAGAATCCAGCTGATTTCTTGTAAATTTCTTTGTAAATGCTGTATCATGGTTTAAAGGACCGAGCTGGTTGGTAAATAAAGCTAATTAGCCTGTACGAAAGGCGTATATTGCTCCTGTTGAAATTACTGTGACCACCGCTCCAATAGTTTGTCCTTCCTTAGCCATTGATATAAATAGGTATTCTTCTTTACCCAAACTAATCAATGTAACTATATTGGTGTTTAAATTTCTAAACAAGATGAATATTTCATATAAGTTTTCACATCCTCTTGAATATTGGATAAAGAGGGTACAGGAGGAAATCTATGGAAATGAGATTAAATTGATGATGGAAAGAAAAATTGTGAAACGTTCCATAATAGAGAAATTGGGGCTGTGTTTAGAGAACAGTGTAATTAGGTGCAGAGGTAGGTTACAAAATGCTGAATAGGGTGATTATGCTAAACACCTTATCTTACTGCCCAAAACTCATCATCTAACAAATTTAATTGTGCTAAATGCCCATAAAAATGTAATGCATGGTGGGGTACAAGATACCTTAAATTGTATTAGGGAAACTTTCTGGATTCCACAAGGACGGCAAAGTGTAAAAAGGGTGATTAAATCTTGTGTAATATGTCGCCGTGGGGAGGCCAGATCCTATATGTACCAAGGTCCTCCACCATTGTCAAATGAGCAATTTGAGTCGTTTAGCAACGAACTCTGCCCAGCCGCAGTGTGGAAAATACTGTATATATTTTCCAGAAATACAGTAGTTATTAATGTAAATAGATGGCGATACTGTATTTAAAATTTATGTAATGGAAAACGGGAAGCTGCGCCTGTGCAGAAGGGGTCTCGCCATCTTGGTTTTGAATTGGATACAACATTAATATAATGGGAAGAATTTTTCGTGCTCTAGAAGTTAAAATTGGATTGACACCTCTCAAATAGGAGGCGAAATTGGTGGATGTGCATTCCTGCATAACTTGAGATATCAGACGGCAGGACAAGACAGCTCCAGGAACCTCAGATAAGCTCTCTAGATTTGTGTATAATTCTGGCCAGTGTTTTCATAAATTTAGTTAGTGAGGTTTTTCTGAGTATGATACAACTTAATATCCAGTCAAATTGGTGAGTGATATTAAGATATATTTTCCTTCTGTTATGTAATTGGGTTTATATATAATTATTTTTAATATACAGTCCACAAATTTATATATTTACCAGCATTCCTGGTGATGTATATTTCATTTAATTAATAGGTCCAGAGCAACTTGTGGATATGACAGTGGTAGGTATCGAAGGGGGACATTTTTTTGCGACCTAGGTGTCCCAAATTCCTACTTGTCTAACTGATAAATAATAATTATCTATGTTCATTTACTGTTATGTATATAATGATACATCCAAGTAAATGCAATTTTCCACTCTAAACATTACCTCCCGAACAACCGGTTTTACACGTAATTGTTTTAGATGCATCCATATTTCGTTCCACGCATACATAGGGTATGCCCCTTCAACAGCAGCCACCACTGACCTACCTTCCACTCCTTTGAGGACCCACAATTTAACACTTGATGAGTCCCCCACTGTCATTAAAAACCTCATCATGGCCTCACCAACTATTAAATCCCTACCCCCCCCCCACCACCATTGCATATCCTTACGTACTCTCACTAGTCCACCTCCCCTCCCGCCCCCCTCCCTTATAAAACTTCGTTTTAGGTACACGCTCATCATCCTTTTTTCCAGAGGTATAAGTCCCAGCCCTCCCCGACTGACCGGAAGTGTTAACACCACTCTACTTAACCATTCGCAGCCCGATCCCCATATAAACCTAAAAACTCCATGTTGTAAACATTTCACCTCACGTCGCATCAGCGGGTACATGACAACCACATGCCATAACTTACTGTACAATAGCACGTTCATCATTATTACTCTTTGATGCAGCGTTAGTTGCGCCGCTCTCAAACCACCAAGTCTTTTCAATACTCCATCCACTATTCGCACCGAATTCACCTCTTGAGCCACCCGTGTATTTCTCACATAAATTATCCCACATATCAATAGTTGATCCGCCACCTTCCACCCACCCCCTACCACCTCATCCCCATGTGTACTATCCCTTAGGTCTAGAAACTTAGTCTTCTCAACATTAATTTTCATACCTGAAGCCTCCCCAAACACATCCACCACCTTACCCACCCTACGCAAGTCCCTATTACCTCTCACCAAAACAGTCGTGTCATCCACATAACCTAGGATACCAGCCCCCCCTTTCCCCCCGGTCATTACCCTCCCCACCTCCCGTAACACACCTCCGAATGACCCAATAAAATGGATCCTGAATACATGCAAACAATATTTGCGATAATGGGCAACCTTGTCGCAGTCCCCGTCGCATCTATATTTTAACTCCTAGCCTCCCGTTAACCTGCACCCTCATCGACGCCCCCTGATACAATAATTTTGCCCAAGATATTATTTCTTCCCCAAAACCTTGCCAACGCATGAACCTCCATAACGCTTCCCTTTCCACCAATCTAATGCCAGTACACTTCCATCATCCAACTCCCCCCGTTTCTCTATAAATTCTCGAATCATGCCATGCCCTTCATACATTGACCTTCCTGGCACCCCATATTGCCCCCAATCAATTACCTTGCCTGTCACCCTCTTGATTCTGTTCCCTAATATTCTAGCGAACAACTTATAATCTCCACACATAAGCGAAAGTGCCCGATAATCCATTACCGTTGACTGCTCCCCTTTCGGTACCAACACCACAACGGCCGTCCGTTGCTGCTCTCCCATTACTTCAGCCGCCTTAAGTATGTTAAACAGCCTTACTAAAAAAACCCTCAGAACTCCCCAATTCCTTACGTAAAAATCATTTGGCAGCCCATCTATACCCGGCGCCTTTCCCAAGCTCACTCCTGACAATGCCTGCCAAATCTCACACTCTGTAATCGGCCCACCTAATGCCACCCGATCTTGACCATCAAGCTCACACTGCACATACCCTCCCATTTCCCCCAATGCCACTTCACGGATGCCCACGCTTTGCATATATGACTTAAACCAAGCGTCTACATATCCACTCATACCCTCTGTTGTTACCAATGCCTGACCCACTCAATACCCTTCCATCCCTACATGTACGTTTAACCACATCATCTCCGTCGTCACTCTCCTCTTTCTCTTGCCCCTTAACATGCAAGCCGACGGCCGATCACCCCATAGCACTGCTTCCAATCCTCCCATAATTTGCGCACCATCAAAACGCTCGTTTTGCAATACCCTAATACTCTCCTTTAAACCCTCAATGTCCTGCACTGGATAGCTTGCTCCTCCTCGTGCATAACAGTCACGCAGCTGCCCTTCAAGATATCTTTGAAACCCATACTTTAACCAATTATCTTCCCTCCCACTACAAATATAATATTCTCTGATACGATTTTTAGCCACCGAATCCCACCAATTTACCAGTTCATCATCCCCCGGCGCCTCATCCACCAACAGTTCCCACAATTGAGCAAACGACTGACGACATTCCTCACACTGCAAAAGCTTCATATTTAACTTCCAAAAACCTTGACCCCTTCTAGGTAATCCCTCCCATTCTAAGTCCACCATTACTCCTCTGTGATCCGAAAAAACCGCATCCACCACACGCACTCTGCTCACTATTACTTTTCGGGGCACGGACAAGCGATCCAGTCTTGCCGCATATCCACGTCTAACAAAAGTATGTTCTACAACCCCACCCCCCCAACGTCCATTAACCCCACCCCATTTAATAATTCCCACAAAATCCCCGAACAGTACCCTGCCCCTCTAGGTTCCACGTCCTTACGCCTTATCACACAATTCCAATCACCACCAATTACAGCTACACCCGTCAAAGCACGTAAATAATATACTGGGACATCCTTCACAAATTTATTCTTAATACGCACATCTCCCTCTGCCGGACCATACATACACACCAAACTCATCTGTGCCCTACCCCACCACCCATCTACACGAATCACCCTCCCCTCCCCACCCTCACAATGCCTCACTACGAACGGGCTAGTTTCCCTTACCAGGATGGCAACTCCTCCTTTCAACCTTATCGCATGCTCCACATACACATTATACCCATTCACCTTCAACTCATAGCCTGGTCTGTAGTTGTGTTCCTGCACGAACACCACAACACTATTACACACCAAATATTCACTAAACCATACACACTTTCTCTCTGATCTCAATCCATTAATGTTCAATGTCATGCACTTGAAGCTTACAGAGTGGTTTTTCTTCTTGACCCTAGTACTGTCTTGCCACCAGATCGTTTCGTGACACCTCGATCCCTCTCCTCCCCTTTAGAGATGCTCTTAACCAACTCCTGCCCCTTAGGGCCACTGTGTCCTCTCTGCATAACTTCCGCCCAGGACTTTTTGCCAGTGCGCTGAGCACGCGTGATCACGTCCTCGGAGTCAGATAGCGCAGCAGCGCGCTTCCGTGATGCTCCCTCTGCTTGCATCATGTCGTCTGTTACAGTGTCCCGGTAGACCTCCACCTCTACCGCTTGCATCAAGACATTCTTATCACACTGCGCAGACCGCATATCCTGTTCCACGCCCTGATCCACAGCAGGCCCAAGAACTAGGTCTGGACTCCCAACCTTCCCAATACTCTTGTCAGCCAATAACACATTTAAAGCCATGGCTAATGAGTCTTCCACATCGCTATCACTCGCATTCGGGGTGTTCTCTTCAAACACCTGAGCTGCGTTCAATGAAGGGGTGTTCCCCCCCTCGTCACACCTGCTGACTCCATCTCCTCCGCTCTCTCGACCTCCTCACTCCAGGACCCACCTTGTGTAGGCAGAGTCGCATAAGGCAAATCTTGCTCCTCACCCTTCTCTGCTGCTTTATGTCGTTGCCGTTGTTCTATGTTGCCACGCCTCCTTCCACACACAGCCACTAGGTGATCATATGACCCACACAACCGACAGGTCCGGCGTTGCCCAGTGTATGTCACAAACACCTGGGTCCGAAATTCTGGCAGCACTACGTACGACGGAATAGGGTAACGTAACATCATCTTCACGGAATACGTTCCTTCGGGTATCCCCGCGTATGGCCCAGTAGTCCACTTCCCAACAGTGGCCATATGTACTGTACCATATTTACCCATCGCAAGACGGATGTCAGAATCATCCGCCTCGAAAGGCACATTTCTAATCTTAACCCATGTGTAATGGCGAGAAACGTCGTGAAGTCGTACGGTCACAGCGGAGTTAACTGTCACAGTAACCTCCTGGTACTTGTCCACCACCGCCTCATACACACTTGCCAAGTTAAACTTGACAAAGATCATCGTCGTGCCATTCAGCGCTATACTCCACATATCTCCTCGTTAGCAATACCACATGTATCTCGTATGATTGCAGGTAGTAGCAGGTCCATAGAAGTTCCTGTCACAGCCCCACGGATAAGCTCAACACAGACTGTGTTTATGCGTCTCCAGCTGGCCTTCGCCATGCTGTGAAAATATAACTGCCACTAATCAACGCCAGGGGCAGCAGCAGCGCACGTCCTCACTACTCAAAGGTTGAGAGACGAAATGAGGTAGCTTGCCTGAAAACAGCAGAGGGGTGCAGAGCACAACCGCCCTCTACCGTGGTCAGGCAGCGAATGTGTAATTTAATATTATCCTACCTGGACACCTGAATCACTGAACAGGTGAGGATTCAACCCATGACAGTGACTCTTGAATCTTGCCATGAATTCAAGCCCCATTCGTTTCTTGATTTCCTTGCAATGTTGTTATTGCAATTTCGTGAGTCTGGACATACGACGCTCTGATACACTGTACCTCAGCTAATATAACTGTAATTTACACACTGAATTACAACGGATGATGACCCACCTAGTAACGAAGTCAGTCACAATAACTAGCACACTATTTGTCGAAAGTTCTCAGAGCAAAGTCACACTAGTTAGCTATTAGAATTACTAAGTAACTTAGTAACTTAATCACTGACAGCGATGATGCACAGGTTAGGATTAAGCAACATTTGTTGTGCAAAAAACCTTCCCCCAGCACGGGTTTAAATGTATAATTAACAACTCATAAAATTAAGTGACTGTTTCCTCTGTTACAAAACTCAGAAAATGTCCAAGTAATATACCAAACTGTTAGTTAATGTTAACTTTAGTATTCAGTAAACCAACTGATCTTACAAATGTCTGTTGCTATAAGCTAATCGTAAGGCTTCCTGAAATTTTCTGCTGCATAACCAATGTTTCTATAACGTATGTCAAGCTTTACGTATGTCAATAAACGTATGTCAAGCCTATAAATGCTTTCTATAATGTCGCATGCTTTCTATCAAGCTTTCTATAACGTATGTCAAGCTTTCTATAACGTATGCTAAGCTTTCTATAACGTATGCTAAGCTTTCTATAACGAAGGTCAAGCTTCTTATAACGTATGCCAAGCATTGTATAACATGTCAAGCTTTCTACAACGTATGTCAAGCTTTCTATAACGTATGCTAAGCTTTCTATAACATATGTCAAGCTTTGTATAACGTATGTCAAGCTATCTATAACGTATAAGCTCTCTATAACGTATGTCAAGCTTTCTATAACATATGCCAAGCTTACTATAACGTATGTCAAGCTTACTTGACAAAGAGAATGAAATGTGCTCGATTTTAAATAATTATTTTCCCTCGGTTTTTACACAGGAAGACACTAATAATATTCCAGTAATTAATTTTTATACTGGGCCTGAAGAAGATAAATTATGTAACATCACAGTCACTAGTGAAATGGTTGTGAAACAGATAGACCGACTGAAGCAAAATAAGTCACCGGGTCCTGATGAGGTTTTTTCAAGGGTTCTTAAGGAATGCAAAATGGAACTCTGTGAACCATTAACTAATATTTTTAATTCATCTCTTCAAACAGGAGTAGTGTCTGATATGTGGAAGATGGCTAATGTAATTCCTATTTTTAAAACAGGGGACAAGTCGTTACCATCAAATTACCGCCCAATAAGCCTGACCTCAATTGTAGGCAAATTACTTGAATCAGTTATAGCAGAGATTATAAGAAGCCATCTCGATAAGCATAGCTTGATTAATGATACTCAGCATGGATTCACAAGAGGCCGGTCTTGTCTAACTAATTTATTGATTTTCTTCAGTAAAGCTTTTGAGACTGTTGACCACGATAAAGAATTTGATATTATTTACTTAGATTAGACTGTTAAAGAAAGTGGCAGCTCATGGCATTGGGGGAAGGGTGCTCTCGTGGATCGAGTCATGGCTCACAGACAGGAAGCAGAGAGTGTCCATAAATGGGGTTAAATCTGAGTGGGGATCAGTAACAAGTGGCGTTCCACAGGGATCAGTCTTGGGCCCGTTGTTGTTTATAATATATATCAATGATCTTGATGAGGGAATTACTAGTGATATGGGCAAATTCGCCGATGACACAAAGATAGGTACTATAATTGATTCAAACGTAGATGTTAGGGAACTTCAGGAGGATTTAAACAAACTCTATTCTTGGTCAGAAAAGTTGCAGATGCAGTTCAATGTAGATAAATGCAAGGTTCTGAAGCTCGGGAGTGTCCATAACCCTAGCACTTATAAGTTAAATGATGTAGAACTTATCCATACAGATTGCGAAAAGGACTTGGGGGTTATGGTGAGCAACAACCTTAAACCAAGACAGCAATGCCTAAGCATACGTAATTAGGCAAATAGATTACTGGGATTTATATCAAGAAGTGTAAGCAACAGAAGTCCAGAGGTCATACTGCAGCTTTATACATCATTAGTAAGGCCTCACCTAGATTATGCAGCTCAGTTCTGGTCTCCATATTACAGAATGGACATAAATTCGTTAGAAAACATTCAGCGTAGGATGACTAAATTAATACATAGCATTAGAAATCTTCCTTATGAAGAAAGATTGAAGACTCTTAAATTACATTCACTTGTTAGACGAAGAATGAGGGGAGACCTGATCGAAGTGTATAAGTGGAAGATGGGTATTAATAAAGGGGATATTAAAATATACTCTCAGGTAAGACCCGTACGGGTGAAAGGGGGAGAGGTGGACAGGGGAAGAATAGTGGGTGAGAGGATGTTTTAAGTTGTAGGAAAAGAGCCAGGGCTTAACCCAGCTGCGTAGCATTATGGGGCTTGGTTGAGGGTCTGGTTTTGGGCTTGGTTGAGCATCGGCAATGGCGCAGCGAAGGACTGGACTTGGTCCAGCAATGGTCCAGCAATGGAGGCAAAGGCGCAATGGGAGGCGGCGCCACGCCATCGCAGGTCATTCTGTTGTCTGCCTCTAGGTATGCAAGTGGCGGGGGAGAGGAAGGCCTGAGGTTGGCGGGAAAAGAAAAAAGACGTCGTTAAAGGTCCACACCTGCAGAGGGCAGGAAAGAGTTTAGAGGGAAGATTTATGTGTAAAGAGGGAGTGGGTCAGGGTTGTAGAGAGATTGGAAAAGGTTTAGAGTGTTTTCAGGTCGCCTGATTATTTCGTCTAGGAAGGTTGTCCAGGTGTCTTGGTGAGTTTCGAGTCGGTCAATTTGTCTGTCACTGAGTTTCTTCCAGAATACGTTCAATGCCGGAGTGCCAGTCCTGATGTGGAGAGACTCGCTGGTGGCAAAGTCGTCCCACCTCACTCCTAGCACCCACCGCAGAGCACGATTCTGGATTCGTTGTAGCTTTAGGATGTTCGTTTTGGCAGCGAGTGACAAGCCGAGAGGTGTATAAGAGAGAAGGGGACGGATGAGAGCCTTATATAGATGGAGTTTGGTGTGTGGGTTTGCGCCTCTGAGCTTGTACAGTCGCCCTAGGGCAGAACTGGCCAAGGTTCTTTTAACATTTATGTGGGTGTGTAGTCTGAGTCTGGCGTCTAGGTTTACACCTAAGACTGTGGTGCTGTGAGTTCTGGGGATGGGTGTTCGTGTGGTAGTGGTTCTGAGGTAGACAGGTAGGGGCGGCCGTCCTTTGGGGAAGAAGTAGGTGATTTTGGATTTGGCGGCATTTGTTTTGATTCGCCACAGGATCTCCCATGCACTTATCCTGTCCACCTCACGTTGAGTTCTGAGTGAGAGGTATCTGTTGCGTTCGTGTGTGGTGAGTTGTGTGATGTCGTCAGCGTATGCCAGTGTGAGTGTGTTGTGGTGTGCAGGGTCGGGGATGTCATTTATGTAAAGGATGTACAAGGTGGGGGAGAGGACAGAGCCTTGGGGAACTCCAGCGTGCAGGGTGAAGTGGTCAGAGAGACAGTTCCTGAATTTTATTCTCATCATGCGGCCATCAAGGAAGTTGCTGAGTAACTTTTTGACATTCAGGGGAAGGTCAAAATGATTACACAACTTGTACTTCAGCCCCGAGTGCCAGACCGTGTCGAAGGCTTTCTCCACGTCCTTAGCAACTAGGGCCGTTGCACAGCCTTGGGCCTCATTTATTCGAATATAATTCAGGATAATGTTGAGAGCTGCCTGCGTAGAGCGGTGTTGGCGGAAGCCAAATTGTCGGTCAGTTAGTAGGTGGTTTGTCTCTAGGTGCGTCCTTAGTCTGTGATTTATAAGTCTTTCAAATGTCTTCCCAAGGGTCTCCAGTAGACTGATGGGTCTGTAGTTTCTTGGGTCAGTCGGGTCTTTGCCAGGTTTTGGGATGAGTGTGGCTATGGCAGATTTAAATAAGGAGGGGAAGTATCCGGAGGCGAGGCAGGCATTGTAGAGGTCTGTGAGTGCTGAGATGACAGAGTCCGGGAGGTGTCGAAGTATGTGGTGGGATAGTCCTGAAGCTCCTGGGGCTCTGGGAGGAAGCTTCAGGATTAAGGCTTTGACTGAAGGGTGGGAGAAAGGGGTGTTTAGAATGTGGGTGGAGGTGAGAGAGGAGAGTTGTATAGTAGGGTCAGGTTGTGTCATGTGTCTGTGTGTGGATATCCAGTGTTCTAAGGCTTGAGTGTGTTGTTGTGCAGCAGGGTCAGGCGGGTGGGGGTGGAAGATGTTTTCCCATATGTCCTTGAAGGCTCGTGCTGCTTGTGTAGGGTCTGTGATGTTTATGTTGTTGTGTGTGATGTGCTGGAAATGTGTTGTCTTTGGGACTCCAGTGACTCTCCGGATGAAGGTCCAGAACTCCCTGGGGTCCTGTATGCGGTGTTTTTCAGCAGCCTGGACGAGGGCCAGCCAGTGTTTGGCGTGGTCCTCATCCAGGCTGCGGATGATGTTGTTCCGCAGGAAAGTGAGGTCTCTGCTGACAAAGGCAAATCTGTGGTGGTTGGAGGCAAAACGGTGTCTGTAGTAGAGGAGAAGGCGTTTTGTTCTCTCAGAAGGGCGGAAGGAGTATCTGACAGTGTGACATTTCTTTGGTATAGAGTGATCAGCAGCTTGTGTAATAGAGTCCTGGATGAGAGCAATCTGAGTGTCGATGTCTGAGGTGGGTCTGTTGTCAAAGTTATACATGAGATTGGTGTTGTTTAGGTGTTGTTTGAAGGAGTCCCAGTTGGCTCTGGAGAATGAGGGACTTGGTCTGGAAGGAATGAGGATAGGGTTAGAGGAAATATGGAGGGTGATGGGGATGTGGTCTGAGCCTGAAAGGGGGCCTGGTGTGATGTAGTGGTGAAGGTAGAGGCTGGCTCTGTTTGTGATGATAATGTCAGGCTTGCCCTGGCCACGTGGGCCGAAGAAAGTGTTGAAGTGTGGGCCAAGATGTATCAGGTGTTTAAGTGTGATTAGTCGCTGCAGCTGGTTTCCATGAGTGTTGGTGTATGTGTCGTGAAAGTCTTTGTGTTTGGCGTTGAGATCAGCAAGAAGATAGACAGGAATATTTGTGTGATTAAAGAGAAGGGAGAGATCAGGAATGTTGATGTTGGAGTTGGGTCTGGCATATGTGGTATAGATGATAATAGGCCCATGAAGAGTGAAGACTTTGACAGCCATGCTGTGAGGACAGGTGAATGGGAGGTTTAGGAAGTCATGTCGGATAGTGCTGTTTACCATGATGGCAGTGTTGTGTAACCCCAGTGTCGGATTCGCTGGGTGTCTTGCACACAGGTGCTGTTGAGGAGCAGCACGTCAGGGCGCTCAGTCTCAATGAATTCGGCCAGGATGTGCTTGTGCATGTTGTAGCTACGTATGTTGAATTGTGTGACCTTAAGTGCCATGTTGTATATTGTTTGTGTGGGCAGTGTAGTGAGGTCTAGCTAGTTCATGCTTAGGTCCCATCCTGGTTAGACCATCTGCAGTAGTTTCTGTGTTGTGGTATGTTTCTGTTTTGCCGTGTCTACTGGTGGACTCTGCTGACAGAGGGCGTGAGGGCTTGTGTGGTTTGTGAGTTTTTTCTGTGTTTTCACGTTCTGTATTGGTGTCTGTGTGAGTGTGTTGTTTATTGCCACTGTTCTTGTTTCTGGTGGGATAGCGGGAGTTGTGAGGAGGGATAGGATGGTTTGACCCCAAAGACAGAGTGGGGGTTTCAGGGGGAGGGGGGGGCAGAGTGGGGGTTGCTGAGGTGGATGGGCAGGGAACACGTGGGCATGGAGGGACGGCTGGTGTTGCATCCTGGCATGAGGGAGGGAAGGTGAGGTCAGTTGCTAGGCTAGAGGCAGCTCGGAGAATGCTGGAGCACACGTCAGTGACGTTGTCCGGGCGAGGGGGGGGGTAAGGAGAAGTCGGGGGGGAAATTGATTGCTGTTAGGCCATTAGCTGTGAGGAGGCCATTCAAAAGGTTTGGGAGGTTAGCTTCATAATATTTAGGAATCAGGACAGAGAGATGTACAATTGTGGAGATCATGTTGTGTGTTGAATTGGTGTCTGTGTATGAGGGTAATGAGGTGGCAGTTCCTCCGATGGTGCTGGCGTAGGTGGGAGAGGTGGACAGGAGGGGGGGGACCTGAGGGAGAAGAAAGAATCCTGACGCTTATATAGTAACGTCAGGTGAAGCAGACGAGGGCAAATTCACTGGTAGGCGGGATTCCCCAGTGGAAGTAGGTCCTTCCCAAAGAGATGGGTTAGTTGTAGTGGTAGTTGTCGTAGACGTGAAGGTTATGTACATGTCCTCAGAATTAAGATTCCATGATGTTGCAGTGTCTGACAAGTTGTGTACGAATGGTATATAATACCGACAAGATGAGAGTAAGACACTTGTGCAACATCTGGGTATCTTTATTGTAGACGTTTCGCCATCCAGTGGCTTTATCAATACAAATTCTAGGACATAACTTGAAGACAGTAGAACTATGTATTATATACCATTCGTAGACAAGTTTAGATTTAAAAAGGACATAGGAAAGTATTGGTTTGGAAATAGGGTAGTTGATGAGTGGAACAGTTTACCTAGTTGGGTTATTGAGGCTAGGACTTTGGGTAGTTTCAAATTTAGGTTGGATAAATACATGAGCGAGAGGGGTTGGATCTGATTGGGACTTGCAAATGAGTAGATAGAGTTATCAGAGATTATTTCTTGGGTAGCATTAAAATTGGGTTGGGCAAATCTTTTGTTAGTGGGATGGATTGTAAAGGACCTGCCTAGTATGGGCCAACAGGCCTGCTGCAGTGATCCTCCTTTCTTATGTTCTTATGTTCTTACTATAACGTATGTCAAGCTTTCTATAACATATGTCAAGCTTACTATAACGTTTGTCAAGCTTACTATAACGTATGTCAAGCTTTCTATAACATATGTCAGGCTTACTATAACGTATGTCAAGCTTACTATAACATATGCCGAGCTTTCTATAACATATGTCAAGCTTACTATAACGTATGTCAAGCTTACTATAACGTATGCCGAACTTTCTATAACATATGTCAAGCTTACTATAACGTATGTCAAGCTTACTATAACGTATGCCGAACTTTCTATAACATATGTCAAGCTTACTATAAAGTATGTCAAGCTTACTATAACGTATGTCAAGCTTACTATAACGTATGTCAAGCTTACTATAACGTATGCCGAGCTTTCTATAACATATGTCAAGCTTACTATAACGTATGTCAAGCTTACTATAACGTACGTCAAGCTTACTATAACGTATGTCAAGCTTACTATAACGTATGTCAAGCTTTCTATAATGTATGCCAAAAACATCAACTTATCTTATATCAATATTAAGCAAATTTATAAAGATAATAACATGTGTACTTTTATCAAGTGGTTATGACTATGTATTTATGGGCACAGTATATCTACCTGAATCTTTACATTCTTCTTCAATCACACTTAAATTCGCGAAACTTTATGGTGAAGAACGCGGCTCTCACTGTCAACCAAACATATAAGTTAATTGTAATTTACAACTTAGCAATTATGTCTTGTTGAAGGGATTTAAAGTGGTAAAGAAGCCAATAGAGACCGTAGAGACTAGTACTCACCTAGTTGTACTTACCTAGTTGAGGTTGCAGAGGTCGAGTTCTAGCTCCTGGCCCCGCCTCTTCACTGGTCGCTACTAGGTCACTCTCCCTGAATCGTGAGCTTTATCATACCTCAGCTGAATTCTCTAGATGGAATCAGTCTTACAGTATGAGAGATGCCATAATTTATTGCAGGCAAATGCCGTATTAAGTACCACAATGCATGATTGCAATAGAATATACCTTGGTTCAGCAGAAACGATGTAGGGCAGATGTTTCTGATTGTGTGTGTGTGTGTGTGTGTGTGTGTGTGTGTGTGTGTGTGTGTGTGTGTGTGTGTGTGTGTGTGTGTGTGTGTGTGTCTGTCTGTCTGTCTGTCTGTCTTTCCAAACTCAACCAGAAATATTACATGTTATTGTACATAAAGGATCAGTGGTAACTG